>NC_079446.1:40187861-40220361 GCF_903798145.1 Danio aesculapii
TGTGGACTTGGTTAGTATTCGTTTATTCATAAATATTTACTGACCTCAAGTTTAACATGCTGCTGACATTTTATTTTGTAACCCATACAAGTGCACAGAATCAGAAAAAAGTGTCTTATTATCTGTAGGACTTATAAGTTATACAGTTAACAGCAACATTATTAGCCCCTCTGTCAAATATTTATTAGTTTTTTTTAAATATTTCTCAAGTGATATTTAATAGAGCTAGGAAATTTTCACAGTATTTCTGATAATATTTTTTCTTCTGTAGAAAATCTTATTTGTTTTATTTTGGCTAGAATAAAATAAGTAAATTTTTTTTAATACAATTTTATGGTAAGTATTGTTAGCCTCCTTAAACAATCAGTTGGCAGCAGAACAAACCATTGTTATACAATGTCTTGCCTAGTTAACCTAATTAACCTAGTTAAGCCTTTAAATGTCACTTTAAGATGAATACTAGTATCTTGAAAAACATCTAGTCAAATATTATTTACTGTCATCATGGCAAAGAGAAAAGAAATCAGCTATTAGAAATTAGTTATTAAAACTATTATGTTTAGAAATGTTGACAAAATCTCTTTGCTAAACAGAACTTGGGGGTAAAATATAAAATTAAACTTTACATAGCTGCTCTGTAAGTCACACTTCTGTCTTTTTTTTCCACCCAGTTTGACGTTGTTCTTGGTTTTCTTGTCTGCGATGCTGATTCTGTCCGTGGCCACAGGAAACATTCAGATCCATTCTCCTGAAAGACTGTTTTCACCAATATACCTGCTGCGCCGCAATGAGGCTCCTCACAAATACACCACCAGCCTGCTTGTGCAAAACTCCACCGGTCAGTGACACCGTTTATGTCTATTATAATGAGCTGCAAATCTGGATATTTGATGGAGTTGGTCAAATCAATTTCATGCAGATTTTTTCAATCTGAACTCTGTGTGTTGTGGCAGATTCTGACCTATCAGGGTTCATCCACAATCTGCAGTCTCAGGACATTAAAGTGGAAATGATGAAAAAGCTAGACTACATGTCAGCAGCACCGGTCAGCGCCGCCATCAACGTGACCGGATCCAGTAAGGTGAGTGAGAGCTAATTTAAATAATTGTGAACACTGCCATCTGAACATTGGTACACATCAAATATGCTGAAAAAGACACTGCTGATAAAGTTTTCAAACACTGTGGTGTGGTTAGAGCAAATATCATAAGATGCCATCATATAAAGGATAGAAAATGTGTTGTTGTTGTATTTTTTTTCTTCTAATCATTGTGCATCAGAAATGCATCTCTTTGTGTTGTTTTCTCTTTACTTACTTTTTACATAGCTTCTCTTTATTACTTCACTTCTATTTATTTGCAAGCATATGTGTTGTTGTTGTATTTTTTTTCTCCTAATCATTGTGATGTTGCCAATACAGTTCAGTAAAGGCATCAAAAGTGCATCTCTTTGTGTTGTTTTCTCTTTATTTATGTGTGTGATGGAGGAAATAGTTTGTATATAGTATTTAGGCTCTTCATAAGTTCTCATCTGGCAAATGCAAGTGGTAAAAAGGGATTTTAGTCTAATACATGGCATCATTTAGGATGTTTAGTAGGTTAAGTGTTTTTTCTGTTGAGGGTGGGGTGCTAAATCTTTTGCATTCAAACTACATTTGTAAGGCCGAACCTGAGAAACCAGTACTTAATGTCATTTTCTTTTTTCTTTTGTAGCAAACAAACCAAGAGAACTAAACTACAAGTGTAAACAAACTTAAAATTATTGCTATTTATTGGGTTATTTATTTATTTTATTTATTTTTATTTTAATATATATGGGAGAAGTAAATCTTTAATAAATCTTTATTTATATCATATTTATTTATTTACAAATGTATATTTTATTGTATTTTTTTTTGACATTTTTAAAATGTTTGTTGTCCCATCTCTGACCCTTTCTATGTTGTCTTTGTGTGAATTACAGGATTTTACCTACATTTTAGCGTTTAACAGCACCACTGTGCACTCTCTGCCCATGGCTGTGAATGTGCTCAGTAATGCTCTCCTGAAAGGTTATAACGGCACTGGACACATTAGAACCTGGTCCAAACCCTTTGATTATGTAAGTTCAGTGCACTAATACATCAAACTCACTTCACAATGTTTTTTGTCATTTTATGTTTATAGACATGTTTTGTCTGCATTTTAGCAAATTCCAGATAAAACATCCTATGCCCTGGTTTACATTGAGGCTGTGATTCTTGGGATGTTGGCTGCTGGGATGCCAGCCTACTTCGCAATGGATCACACAAGAGACAGAGAAGTATGTCATTTGGGTTGTAATATATGTCAATTGAACAGTTTAAATTTAACTCCTTAAACATATTCTCTGTTATGCATATGCAGAGCTACAGTACCTTATGCGATATACTGTATAGAGTTGGGGTCAGTAACTGTTCTTTATATTAGAAAATAATTTTTTATAAAGGATATTTTAAATTGATTAAAAATAGTAAAAAAAAGCTTTATTTTTTACACTTACAAAAAATATTTCAAATAATGTTTTAATAAGTAAAATTTTCACAGAATATTAGGCTTTACAGCACTACTACTAATAATAATAATGATTGGTATTATTTTGTTAATTAGAATAAATGTTTTGAGCATCGGATCAGTGTATTGGATCTTGTGATGCTAAAGACTTAAGTGAATATTTAACTATAAGATTATTATTTTCATTTAATGACCAGATATGTTGTGTGTTAACAGCTAAGCGATACCAAGTCCCTTTAGGACAAGTCATTTCACTCGGCAGCCATCTTTGAAACGCCTCTCGGGCAGTATGCTTGGGCATTCTGTCTGAATGGGGAAAGATCAAATTCTCCAAAATTGCTTGCCAAGCTTACCACTGAATTTCATATTAGGAATCACCTATAAAATTAAACAACAACTGTGTCTTTAGTTTCATTTCTAAACATCCAAATCGCACAAAATCTGCAGAAACTAACATCTGGTGCAAGATCCTCCCCCAGAGTATTGTCAGTCTATAGCGACCGATGATTGGCTCTTGTACTAGAAGACGGGCTTTTTTCACCAAATAGCGATTGATGATTTGGCTCCTGTACTAGTAGGCGGGGCTTCATTTGTCATATTGACAGTTACACTTTTCCCCATTCAAAAAGATATGAGTGACATGTATTGTGTATTGTAGAGTCTTTGGTGATACTTAAATGCTTAAATCCAAAATCAAACCCAAAGTGCTTTAGAAGTGATTAATGTGTCAGTGATTCATAAGGGTTTCATAAAGATAAACAATGAAATCCTAAGTCCAAGGCTGTCAAAGCAAGTGGACATTTAAAAAAAAAAAAGCCTTTGTTAACATGGCTACTATTTTTAAAACAGCACAGCACAGTCTTCATGTGCGCAATTAAATATCTAAATCATACAGAAAAGAAAAATATCCAGCACAATAGTCAACATTTGTTCAATCATTTTCCTTATGCTTCGTCTTTATGTCAGAGGTCGCCACAGCAGAATGAACCCGCTACTACTCCAGCATATGTTTTACGCAGCGGATGTATTATATCCTTTCAGCCACAATCCAGTACTGGGAAACACCTATACACACTCATGCACACGCACTACAGCCGATTTAGTTTATTAGTCCATGTCTTTGTACTGTGGGGGAAACCGGAACCCAGTACTGGGAAACACCCATACACACTCATTCACACACACTCATACACTGCAGCCAATTTAGCTTATTCAATTCACCTATAGTGCATGTCTTTCGACTGTGGGGGAAACCGGAGCACCCTGAAGAAACCCACACGAACAGGGAGAACAAGCACACTCCACACAGAAATGCCAACTCGCTCAGCTGGGATTTGAACCAGTGACCTTCTTGCTGTGAGGCAACAGTGCTAACCACTGAGCTACCTCAACTCAACAGTCATTATTAAGTCAGTAATGGAAGAGAGAAGAAATACAGAAAGGAAAAAACGTGATGATGATAATAATAATAATAGGATTTATGATTTCGTTGTTCATCTATATGAACACTTGAATGCTATTAGACATGTACATTTGATATAATACATCATTTTAAAATATGTTTTATTTTATAACTGAACTCTGAACTCCTCTCTCTTCTCTGAATTTCAGCTGAAGTGTCGCTCAACACTGAGGATCTCTGGTCTTGTTCCTTCTGCATACTGGTGCGGTCAGGCAGCTATCGATGTCCCATTCTATTATCTGATCTTAACCTGCATGACCAGCACCCTGTTTGCCTTCCATTCTACAAACCTGCTAACCTCCCATAACATCTTGTCTGTGGTAAGAAAACCTTACAGATATATCACAGTACAGCAAAGACTTTTGTAATGTAGAAGTTCTTTTTCTCTTAAAGAAGATAGCATAGCACAGGAAGACTACAACATGGCTGTCATTTCTTCTTTTTCAGGCTCTTTGTCTGATTGGCTTCTCTCCAGCCATGGTTCTCTTTACATACTGCGTGTCCTTCATGTTCGTCAGAGTCCAGAGCAATAGAGACTTCTTCTCTGTTGTCTCCATGATGGTGAGTTTTTAAGAAGCTTTCCCATGACCTCTAGATAATATTAATATAGAGCAATTGTGTTCAGTCTTTCTGAAGTCATGAAAAAGACATTTGGTCAAAGGCGAGATGTCATATTTTGGTGTGCACATCTGATTGATTTAAGTGTTTTTATAGTGATAGAAAGCATAGTGCAAAAAATGACTTTCTTACTTTTTTCTGTGAGTATAACCAAGCAAATAATATTGCCTTGTTTTCAGAAATGAGTAAAAATTAAGTGAGTTTTTCCTTGAAACATGCAAAACAACGTGTCAATGGGCAAGCAAAAGAAAACAAGAATATTTAGCTTACCTCTTTTGCAGATTATTTTACTTGTTTTAAGGAAAAACCCTACTTTATTTTGACTTAATATTTCTTAAAACAAGACAATATTATTTGCTTGTCTAGGGAATGCTTCTTGAATTAAACATGTTTAGATATTTGAAACCTAGACAAAAACTCTAAGAAAATAATTTATTTTCCAGTTTTTCTCCAGCAAAAGCAAGTGTGTACTTTAGTGTTTCAAATGACATTTTTGTAAAAATAATGGCTGAAAATGTTATATTTTTGACATAATTGCTATAATATGTAACTGAATAGGTGATTGTGTTAAATTTGAATCATATCCTAAATTACTACTATTACTACTACTACTAATAATAATAATATTAGTTAATAATAGTTTTGTGAGATTTTTAATAATTAGTAGAAATGTTTTGAGCATCGGATCAGCATATTGGAACTTTTTCTAAAGGATCTTGTGATGCAAAAGACTAAAGTAAATATTTATCTATAAGAATGTTTTTTTTAATCTATATTTTCATTTAATGACCAGATATGTTGTACTTAAATGCTTAAATCCAAAATCTAACCCAAAGTGCTTTAGGAGTGATTTAATGTGTCGGTGATTCAAAAGGGATTCATAATAATAAACAATGAAATCAGAAGTCCAAGGCACTCCAAGTAAGTTAAATATCCTTTATTAACATGGCTGTTATTTTTTAAAACAGCTATGAGTTCTATAAACTAGAAAATAATTTTTTTTTCAGTTCACATTAAAAGCAAGTTAGTGAAAAGCACTTTAGTGTTTCAAATTACATTTTTGTAGAAACATGGCTAAAAAAAGTATTTTGACACATACTTGCTATAATATGTAACTGAATAGGTGATTGTGTTAAATTTGAATTTTATCCTAAATTATTAAAAGGCACATGCTGTCAAATGGGTAAATCCTAGTGGTCTATCCTAATTTGAAGATTAAAATGAACAATTTAGTATATTGTGGCACTGTCATCCTTAAATATTGTATTTTAATATGTCATCATTGTTCTAAATTAACCTCACGAGAATTTTTGTTATATAAACTATATATATATATATGCTGAATGGTATTATAGTGTCTTTAAATCACAATAAATCAATATAAAAGTAATTATTTTTTCTAAAAGAGAAATTAAAGAAGACATTTTAATGCACAGGGGAAAAAAGTAAAGATTTGTCCTTAAATTTCAACTGTTTGATGCTGTTTTCTTTTAGTCTTGACTCCCTGCAGTTAATTATATTTCATATTGTGAATTGTGCCAAATTTTTATTATATTTTAAATATTATGAAAATCATTAAAAAAATAAAAAATAAAGTTTGGGAAATTAGATTTTTTCTTCTAAATGAAACTTCTATTGTATTAAAATATGTTTGTTATTTCTTTTTCGTTTATCATCCATAGCTCTGTGTGGTTTCCGCATCCATAGTCCAGCTGGCTCTTGTGAATGAAAGTGCATCTATGGCGCGTCTCCTCCACAATGCACTGTGTTTCTTCAGTCCACTTTACCCTCTAATGGGCTGCCTTAACTGCATTACTGTGGTAAAACTTTAATCATAAAATCCAGTCAGTAAGCTGAAGTAGAATTGGCTTGTTTGATATATTTTATCTCTTTTTTTATTATTATTATTCAAGGCCACCTTTGTTCAGTCCCCTCATGATGATGATTTTCTGTGGAAGAACCTCTTCATTTCTGTTGTGGCTGTAAGTATTATTAGTATTATTTAGTTTTTTGGTGTAATTGGCTCTTTTGCATTGAATCTTTTTTTTTTTTTTTTCCTAGCCATACATCCAGTGTATTCTTCTGCTCGTCACACTAAGATGGCTAGAGATCAGATATGGAGGGAAGACCATGAAAAATGACCAGCTCTGCAGGTCTGACTTTAGAAATGAAATGTCTGATTAGTGTCATAAAAGCCTCATACTGGTTGGAGTATTGGAATGAAATGACAGGCCAGTTGAGTTGCATCTATATTTCCGGTTTTTCTGATTTACTAAAATTGTTTATATACAGTAAATAGTGTATATATCCGATTTGATGCAGCTCAGAAATATTTATTGACCTTTAAATATATTTAAATAACTGCTAATCATTTTTATAGATTTATTGTACAGTTGTAACCTGTTAAAAATAAATATTGAAAAGAATTCATATCAAAAAAGCAATAAAAATAATTTGTTAGATTTTTAAAAATTATTTTTATCAAAGAATCCTCAAAAAATGGTATCAGTTTCCAAAAAATATATAAGCGACATTTTATAATTTAAAAAAAATTCAATTCTGAAGCACCACAAAAGCATATTGTAATGATTTTTCCAAAGTAGTAATTGCTGCTGAAAATTCAGCTTTGTCCTCATAGAAAGAAAATTACATTTTAAAATAATGCAGAAAACAAATTACATATTTATTGTACTTGATATAAACATTACCAATGCACAAAATTCCAGCTTAAAACAAGCTTATAAGCTCTCCATATGTTTCATCACTTATTCACTGAAGTAACATTTTGTTAAGTATGTGTCAATGAGTTGTAAGCTCTAGTAAATTTGACCGGGTTGTTGAAATCATTCCCAAGTAAACCAGAAGTGAAGGTTTTGATTTCCTCCTTTTTCAGGATTTCTTCCCAAGCAAAGAGCAAAGCTCAGCGGAACCCAGAGGAGAACATGAGTGAGGATGAAGATGTTCAGATGGAGAAAGCACGAGTGAAAGAGGCCATGACCTGTCAGTGCTGTGAGGAGGTAAACTCACACTGTATAACATTGCAAATCCCTTATTCTGCAATGTGGAAGTGCACTCTTTTCTGCAATTTTTTTTAGATCTTCTGATTTATTTACCTATGGGAATAACTAGGAATAATAAATGTCAGTAATGGAACAAATTATTTGCTCTCAAAAAAAACTGCATATAAAAATACGAAAGTGCAATTTTGCACCATCAAGCAGCATACCATTTTTTTTTCTTGTATCACAGGCATTTTTTGTTTAATTTCAGGCATGTTAAACCTCTCTAACACCCCTGAAATTACTCTAAAAAAATTTAAGATTAATATAAAGATTAAAAATCAATGAGACTGGAAGTCTCAAGCCAATAAGGAAGTAATGGCTGCACCCACTTGTAGGTTAAAGGATGAAGTCAATATAACATGCTAAATATGGACTATATATTTTTATAGAAACCAGTTGTGGTGGTGAGTAACCTCAGAAAACAGTACAAAGGCAAGAGGGAGGGCTTCTCACTCAATAAGAAAAGGAAAGTGGCCACCAAGAACATCTCTTTCTGTGTCCGCAAAGGTAGAATTTCTTGCTCCTATTTATATTTATTGTTGTGATTTGGGATCAATCAACGATCATTTAATTGTTGCTAATTCTTTAAACTGACATACATTATTAATAGTAAATTGTGCAGGGATGTTATCACACCACACGTCAACCTCAACATTATACAATTCTGACCTGTTTTCAGGTGAGGTTTTGGGTCTGCTGGGTCCAAATGGAGCAGGGAAGAGCACAATCATGCACATGCTGTCTGGAGACACTGAAGCCACCGCTGGACAGGTTTGTACTTACATTTTTGCTTTTTGCAGGTGTTATTTTGAACGTATAAAGTGAGTTTAGTCAGTGGGCTCTGTCTATAGTTTAATGCTTTTTTTTAGATTCTGATGGGAGATTATGGCACAGACTTTCAGCCGGCGGAAAACCCCTTGGAGCATGTAGGGTATTGTCCTCAGGTGAACCCTCTGTGGCCCAGAATCACTCTGCAGGAGCACCTGGAGATCTATTCTGCCATCAAGGGGCTACATCAGCGCGATATCCCCAACATCATTAAGCGGTATCAAAGCTCACCATTTTGAAAAAATTAATAATTATAAAATAAATTGTATGTTTGCATTTAAAGATATAGAGCACATGTGTCAATTACAAGGCCCGCGGGCCAAATGCGGCCCGTCAAGACATTTAATCAGGCTCGACAACAAGTTTTGGTAATGAAGTTCAAGTGGCCCGCGCGCGCTTTAAATATTAGGTCTGTGACCATTACAATATTGAGACGTAAGTGGTGCTGTTGCGCTTCACCCTGCTCTCTAATTTAGACGTTAGAATAACGTTATTCTAAATGTAAACAAGGTAAAATATTTCTGACACTAGCACAATGGCAAAAATGCAAAGTGGACAGAGAATATTGACAATTTCAACCAAGGTTTGAAAATATTTATTCATATAATGAATATATATATAGTGTCCTTTGAAGCAAATTAATCGAAATAATACAAATTCTTACCATGTATTTTTTATATAGGCTTCCATTTATCTATAATAGCCCACTAATAAATATATTCCTTCAATTTTTTTACTTCAGTTGTAGGCATCGACAGTTGGCATGGATAATTTCATGATTAGGCTGCCTTTTTAAAGCTAAAATAATATGTTTAATAATACAATATCAGAAGCCATCTGTTGCTTGTGGTATATCAGTTGTTGGATTTTTGTTTTATTATCAGTTTTTCTGATAATGAAATTGTTTTTAAAGTAGGCTACTGTTCTATGCTAGCCTACTGTCCCTTTTTATGCTTATTGGTTAGAGACCTTATTTCATGTTTGGATAGAGATAAAAGCTGCTGTGACACAAATGTGGTCCAAATTAAAATTAAATATAAAACCTTGCTATTTTGATAAATGTGGTGTAAGAGACGAAGTGTAAGAGATGTTATACAGTTGTTAATACACTTTTATTTTCTCCAATGTTCTTCTGCATGTACGGCCCCTGACTTTATTCACAACACTCAGTGCGGCCCTTAGCAGGTTTGGATTTGACACCCCTGTTATAGAGTGTTTCTTATAATCACCAAGGGATTTATTTGAATAAAAATATAGATGTATAGAAAAATATATATTATTTAATTTAGTAATTTAAGTGTTGATTTTATTCAATATAATGTTGAATTCAAGCTATTATTGCTTTCTTTGATGAATAAAATTTTAAAATAAACACTACTGATTTGACAAAATGTTTTTTCATAAAATTAAAGATGTCTTTTTTTACCTCACTTTTAATTAATTTGCTGCCATTTTTAATAGATCCTCTACTTCCTCTATGTAATATTCTGTTAATTAATCCTAAATAGCAGCAACCTAACCTGTTCTGCAAATATCCAAGGGGTAAATGCTGAATAATTGCATCGTCATGGTAACCAAAATATAATTTGGTCATTAACAATGTGCTTTCATAGCTAATTAGGAGTGATTTATGGCCAGTAATGTTTTCTAATAAGCAACCTTTGGCCAATCTGTTTGTTTTTTTCTAATTATTTTGAATATGCATCACCCACATTAAACATTATATAATATGACCAACACTGTAATGTTTAATGTTTAACTAGTGTGTGTGTCGTTGTGTGTTAACAGTGTTGTGAATGCTCTAGAGCTAAAGGATCATCTTTACAAACAGTCAAAAAACTTGTCTGCAGGGCTAAAGAGGAAGGTGAGTCCTAAATTTAATTGTGTATATATATATATATATATATATATATATATATATATATATATATATATATATATATATATATATGTATATGTATATATATATATATATGTATATGTATATATATATATATATATATATATATATGTATATATATATATATATGTATATATATATATATATGTATATGTATATGTATATATATATATATATATATATATATATATATATGTATATGTATATATATATATGTATATGTATATGTATGTATATATATATATATATATATGTATATATATATATATATATATATATATATATATATATATATATATATATATATATATATATATATATATATATATATATATAAGCTGACTTTGTCTAATGTTTTATCTATTTTTTCCATACCAGTTGTGCTTTGCACTAAGCATGCTGGGAAATCCTCAGATAGTTCTGTTGGATGAACCATCTACAGGGATGGATCCTAAATCAAAACAACGCATGTGGTAAAATTCCCTTCATGTGCGCTTCATGCAAAATACAGTTGAAGTCAGAATTATTAGCCCTCTTTTTTTTTTTTTTTTTAAATATTTCCCAAATTATGTTTAATCATTTTAACAACAATTCCTATAATCTTTTTCTTATTTATTAAAGTCTTAATATAAAGGGAGATCCACACGACTCCTTTCTCAAACACCAGCACGGGTTTCAGGCTTTCACACTCAGAGCTCTCCAAAGAAAAACAGGGCTAAAGCACTCGCAGTGAGTAAGCCGATGGGCTAAAATCAAGACAATGAAGAACTTTTTCTCCCTCTTTCATCCTCTTTTCTTTGTCTAGTCGTCTGGTGGCCTTCCTTTAGAAGCAGTTTTAAAACCAGTAGCTTAAGAATGTAGTTTTCACCGTTTCCAACCATGTAGCATTCTAGATTTGGTCACATACTGCTGAGTGGGTGTGTTTTTGGTTTTCTTTAATGAAGGTAAGAGTACTGTAGGAACCGTGAGCCTTGAATGTACAATGGTGTTTTATGATGTAGTTTAGGTTTTCAGGTGTACGTCTTCTCATTTAGGTGCCTTCACAAAAGTGATGTTTGCATTCTACTCCTTTTTAATTTGGTTGTTCTTGTTTGAGAGGGTGTTTATATATATATATATATATATATATATATATATATATATATATATATATATATATATATATATATATATATATATATATATATATATATATATATATATTATGGAATATATATTATGGAATATATATTATGGAATATATATTTGGTTTGTTTTTAATGTGAATTTGATTAAATGATCACATCTCACTTTTTATGTTAGTCAAATCATGAAATTGGTGTCTGTGTTGCACACCGGAGAAGATATTTCAGGAATTAATTATTTACAAATATATATTTCAAATAATTTCACAGTGTTTTCCTTTCATATTTAATGGGTGATGTTTTAAAATAGGTTTCCGAGCCAGAGATGCCCAAATTAGGGCCCTCGGGCCAAAGTTGACCCATAGCATTTCCTACAATATTTTTCTTATTTATTAAAGTCTTATTAGTTTTATTTCAACTAGAATAAAAGCCGTTTAAAAAAAAAAAAAAAAAAAAACATTTTATGGTCAAAAATATTAGCCCCCTTAATCAAATATTTGTTTTCGATTGTCTACAGAACAAACCATCGTTATACAATAACTTGCCTAATTACCCTAATTTACCTAGTTAACCTAACTAACCTAGTTAAGCCTTTAAATGTCTCTTTAAGTTGTATAGAAGTGTCTTGAAAAATATCTAGTAAAATATTGTTTACTGTCATCATGGCAAAGATAAAATAAATCAGTTATTAGAGATTAGTTATTAAAACTATTATGTTTAGAAATGTGTTGAAAAAAATCTCTCTGTTAAACAGAAATTGGGGGAAAAAAACAGGGGGCTAATTCAATTCTGACTTCAACTGTATATCATAAATTAATATATGGTCAGAAACATGCATACAATCTACATAATTGTTTTGGTTTTTTTACTAATAGGAGGGCAATCCGTGCTGCTTTTAAGAACAAACAGCGAGGGGCACTGTTGACCACCCATTACATGGAAGAGGCAGAGGCTGTGTGTGACCGTGTGGCGATCATGGTTTCTGGTCAGCTGAGGTAAACACTGGCTACAACTAAAGACCTCAATTAAAAAATGTTATGCAAGTGAATTTAAAGGAAGTCCATAATTCATTATTTTTTTGTCGCCCTCTACAGGTGTATTGGCTCAATCCAGCACCTGAAGGGGAAGTTTGGCCGAGGATACAGCCTAGAGATTAACCTCAGAGAGGAGCTCACAGGTCTCCAGCAGGTAGCGCTGTTGCACAAAGAGATACTGAAGATATTTCCCCATGCTGTTCGTCAGGACAGGTGAGACGGGTTGAATTAAATCAGATAGTTGTGAGACAGGAGGAAAAAGGTCTAATCAAATGCACCAAACTGGAAATGTCTTGTAACGTAAATGTAATGTAAAATATTCAGTCATTTTTTTTTGTTCAACATGCTTGCATTTGGGTTGCAGTTTTGCCACTCTGATGGTGTATAAAATCCCAATGGAAGATGTGAAGTCATTAGCCAAGTCTTTTGCCCAGTTAGAAAGTGGTAAGAGATGTACACCATAACAACCAGATTTTGAGAAGAATTAAAAGTACTTTTTTAATCTTTCACCATTGTTCACCACAGCTAAACAGAACTTCAACTTTGAAGAGTACAACTTTTCCCAGTCAACTCTTGAACAAGTATGTCAAATTGTCATTATTATAAAGTAACATTTTAAAATAATGGTCCATTAGTTAATGTATTTACTAACATGAACAAACTATTAGTAATACATTTGTTAAGGTATTTATTCATGTTTCCTAACATTATTACGTTATTTAACATTATTTCAGTTAAATAGTGTTAGTTCTTGTTAACTCACGGTGCATTAACTCAGTGTTTCCCAACCCTGTTCCTGAAGCCACAAAAACAATATACATTTTCAACCTCTTCCTAATCAAACACACCTGCATCAACTCATCAGAACATTAGTAGAGACTCAAAAACCTGAAGCTAATGGGTCATATTTGGGACACTTCCAAAATATGTACTGTTGGTGTGCCTCCAGGAACCAAGCATTAACTAATGTTAACAAGCCCATCTTTGGGTTTAAAAAATGCACTAATGTTGAACTATGATTAATAAATGCTTTACAGGATTATTCATGCTTAATGCTAGTAAATACAACAACTAATGGACCATTATTCTAAAGTGTTACCTTACTTTTTTATTTCTTTATTTTAAAAATACTTTTAAAAAATGTGTAAATGTTGTTCGGAGACAAATGGGTTTTCAGACATCAAAATAAGTGTAATGCAGATTAATATTTTTTTTTCCTGTAAATTAGAATGTTCACAATTTAAATGATTATTTTTCCAAAACAAAAAAGAAACCACCCTTTACTATTATTTGTGACCCTGGATGACAAATCGCTTTTTGGAAATTGATATATTTTTGATAATTTACATTGTAAAAATCCATTTTATGGGTTATATTATAGAATTTTCTTTTATTCCAAAAATCATTAGAATATTAAGTGAAATTCATGTTTCTTTAATTCATTTTGTACATTTCCTACTGTACCAATCCAAAAATAAGTTCAATATATTTAAAGGTGCAATATGTAAGATTGACACCCAGTGGTTGAACTAGGTATTGCATTCCTTGATCAAAACAAACACAATCGCAGGTTGCCAGATTGGGGGTCAACAGGAGCAAGTCTGACAATCGAGCCTAAACGTTGATTTAAATCTTATTCTATATAAAAGCAATGATATGAGATAGAAGGCATATTTTCTATATTAAAAGGAGTTTTTGTTCCAACCAACACCTTGAATTGATATATTAGAAACTTCTAGTTCTTACAGCTGAACAACAGGATAAACTGACAATTATCACCTCAGGTACACCTCATGTGCTTTATTCAGTGTTAAACGCTAACAAAGTGAGTTTAAATGTCATTCCCCTTCTAGGGAACTTCAACACTGCGTCTAACCAGAACGCTAGGGGAACACCTCTTTTATACGCGTCTTGAAGCACATGTGAAATCAATCTAATGTAATTAAGCGGTGTCGTCAGACCAGAGAGTATAAAAGCCTGCACTGAGCCTTCAGTGTTAACTTCTTTGCTTTCAAGAAGCACGCACGTGAAAAAACACCCTCTCTGTGACCATTCATTACTGACTTTGCATACACAAAATACAAAAAAACTGACAAACTAGCTTTTTTGTTTTTGATATGGCAGAAAAAAACTTTAAACGCTGTGTGCCTCCATGTCCCCGTTTTATCACGGCTGGTGACTCACATGATTTGTGTTTAGAGTGTTTGGGAGAGGAGCATGCCCTGGCAGCATTTGAGAATGCTGACTGTGTGCACTGTGATGCTCTCTCCCGCAAAGTGCTGCGTAGTCGGAGGGAGTTCTTTAATAAAACTCCCGCGGCTCGCGCTCCTCGCAGTTCGGGTCCCGCTCGTGCTGAGGCTGAGCGTAGGCTCCGTTCATGGGGTTCTCAATTAGATTTAGCGGACGAGATGGAGACGGACTCTGTCCTTTCTCTTCCTCTATCCGCGAGATCTAATCCTCCCTCGGGAGTGTCAGAAGCACGCTCTGCGGTTTCTTCTGCGCCTCGTGGGAGGGCGGCGTCATCCGTTTCCGAGGAAACCAATGCGCCGCTGCAGCAAAGCCAAAGAGGGTCGGGGGATCTGCCACCCCGGTCAGTAGAATATGAGGAGTTAGTGGAGGTGATTTCACGTGCTGCTGACAGGTTTGATGTAATAGACTGGCAGCCAGCACGTGAGCAGCAGCAGCTGCGTCTGACAGGAATGCTGGATGAGAGAGAATTACCCAGCAGAGTTGATCCTCCACTGAGGGACCTCCCCTTCTGTCCCGAATTACATCATGCGGTTTCTAAATCATGGAATAATCCGTATTCAGCTCGTTTAATGACACCAAAAACGGTTGTTTATTCAGCAGTTCGTGGGCTGGGGGAAAAAGCATGTACAGAAATGCCAAAAATAGAAGAGGATCTAGCACGTCATCTTCGTCCAGATTTAAAATCTGCAAGGGTCCCTCCTTTGTCATCTAGACCATTAAGAGTCACATCTGGTCTAGTTGGCAAAGCATACATGACGGCTGGTCAGTCTGTCGGATGCCTGCACACTATGTCAGTGTTGCAGGCATATCAGGCTGACCTAATAAAAGAGTGCTTAGATGGTGGGGGAGCAACACCCGAACAGCTTCGAGAAGCTCTTCGGGCGTCGGATTTAGCTTTAAGAGCTACTAAAGAGGCGGCCTCTAGTTTGGGGCGGTCTATGGCAACCCTGGTGGCTACAGAGCGGCACCTCTGGCTGACACAAGCAAAGGTGTCAGAAAGTGATAGAGCTATTTTTATGGACGCTCCAATATCAAGCTCAGGGCTTTTTGGTGACGCCGTCAATCGCGTCGCCGAATCCTTTGACTGAGTGAAAAAATGCTCTAGCTCCCTCGGTGACTTTCTCCCCCCAAGATCTAAAAGTCAGGGGGCTGCTAAAAGACAGCCCCAGCCGTCAACCAGCTCCTCATATCGGGCGGTACAAAAGGAGAGTGTGGCGTCTCGGGCTCCCCCTCAGGAAAAGAGGGCCTGGAGAGCACGCTCTCAGCCTGAGCCTTCCTCAAAAAATCTCACAAGGAAAATAGTAATTTCCAGGAAGGCGAAGGATAAAAGGAAGTCCTGACGTGTTGGGAGTCAGGCTTCCCAGGGCCCCCCCTGGACATCGAGAGCGCCATTCGGCGCCCTCATTGAACCAGGGTCCGCGGAGAAAGGGATTTTTGTCTCCCGGGGTGGGCATTCCTCAGTGTCTGAGGGCATTGGGGACCCCACCCCCTCTTCGGAGGGTCCAAGAGCAACCAGAGGCCAGTCTCGAGAGGCTGGTACCCCTAGCACATTTTTTGGCAGCGTGGAAACACCTGCCGATGGTGTCTCAGTGGGTCCTGTTCACGGTGGAACACTGCTACAAAATACAGTTTTGTGCACGGCCACCTCACTTCAACGGTGTTACACCCACCATAGTGAAGCCAGAACAGGCTCTGGTTATGGAACAGGAAGTACTGGCTCTATTAAAAAAAGGCGCGATAGAGCGTGTTCTCCCACTCAACAGAGAATCAGGGTTTTACAGCCGGTATTTTATAGTTCCCAAAAAGGATGGGGGACTGCGTCCCATATTAGATCTGAGAAATCTAAATCGGTCCGTCGGGGCCCTCAGGTTCAGGATGTTAACCATCAAAAACGTGATGTCACAAATTCAGTCCGAGGACTGGTTTGTGACAATAGACCTGAAAGACGCATACTTCCATATATCCATCCTTCCCCAACACAGGAAGTACCTGAGGTTCGCTTTCGGGGGCGAAGCGTTCCAGTATCGGGTTCTTCCATTCGGTCTAGCTCTGTCACCTCGAACCTTCACCAAAGTAGTCGAAGCGGCACTAGCACCACTTCGTATGCAGGGTATACGTATCCTAAACTACATAGGCGATTGGCTAATTCTAGCTCAGACTCACGATATGGCAGTACGACATCGAGATGTCGTTCTTACCCATATCAGAAGGTTGGGGTTTCGGTTGAACACCGCAAAAAGTGTGCTTGTTCCAGCCAGGACGACCATTTTTTTAGGTGTGCTATGGGACTCCATGACGATGCGAGCACGTCTGTCCCCGCCACGAATCGCTTCGATTCAGTCAGCCGTACACAGAGTCAAACTAGGCCAGTTCATCACTGTGAAACACTTTCAGAGAGTGTTGGGTCTCATGGCAGCAGCAGCCAGCATGATTCCGTTTGGTCTGCTGTACATGAGACCCCTGCAGTGGTGGCTCAAATCCAGGGGGTTTTCCCTCAAGGGGAATCCTTTCCGCATGATCAAGGTCTCGCGGCGCTGCCTTCGAGCCTTAAGTATGTGGAAAATGCCCTGGTTCCTGTCCCAGAGCCCAGTGTTGGGGGCTGTCTGTCATCGCGTCATGCTTATGACAGATGCTTCTTTAACGGGCTGGGGAGCAACCCTGAGGGGGCTTCCTGCAGCGGGACAATGGGGAGAACATCATCGTTCTTGGCACATAAACTGCCTGGAGATGATGGCCGTGTTTCTGGCCTTAAAACACTTTCTCCCCGATTTAAGGGGCCATCATATTCTAGTCCGCACGGACAACACATCGGTGGTCGCTTACATCAACCATCAGGGGGGTCTGAGGTCTCGAATGCTATGCAAGCTGGCACATCGGATCCTCCTGTGGGCCCAGAACAAAATTCTGTCCATCAGGGCAATGTATGTCCCGGGCCATCTGAACAAGGGAGCAGATCTCCTGTCGAGGCAGGGGGTGAGATCCGGGGAATGGAAACTTCACCCCGAGGTGGTGGAGACCATTTGGGGAAAAATTCGGGAGAGCGCAGGTAGACCTGTTTGCTTCCCAAGAGACCACGCATTGCATACTGTGGTTTTCTCTCTCGCATCCAGCCCCTCTGGGATTGGATGCCATGGTGCAGACGTGGCCGAGGCTTCGTCTGTATGCTTTTCCCCCGGTCGCTCTGCTCCCAGGAGTCCTGGAGAGGGTCCGTCAAGACGGGATTCAGTTACTGCTGGTAGCCCCGTTTTGGCCTACGAGAATTTGGTTTTCAGACCTCATAGCCCTGCTGGCGGGTCTCCCGTGGGAGATCCCCATCAGGAGGGACCTTCTGTCCCAGGCGGGAGGAATGATACTTCATCCCCAACCCGACCTGTGGAAACTGTGGGTGTGGCCTCTGAGGGGGCCCACCTCATAGAGTATGGACTGTCAACCGAGGTTGCTCAGACCATTCTAAGCTCCAGGGCTCCCTCCACAAGGAAGCTTTATGCCCTAAAATGGGCTCTCTTTTCAGCTTGGTGTAGAGAACACCAGCTGAACCCAGTCAGCTGTCAGGTAGCCTCAGTGCTGGAATTTCTCCAAGATCGCCTGTCTGCTGGGTTAGCTGCATCCACTCTGAGAGTGTATGTGTCAGCTATAGCGGCCTACCGTTCCCCCCTAGATGAGTCACTAGGGCAGGACCCGCTTATTCGTCGCTTCCTACGTGGAGCCATAAGGCTAAGGCCTGTCAGCACACACAGAGTACCGACATGGGATTTAACATTGGTGCTCGAGGGCATCTCTGTTCCCCCATTTGAGCCACTGCAGGAGGCTTCAGATAAGTTTCTGACATTAAAAACAGCTTTTTTATTAGCTATTTCTTCTCTAAAAAGGGTTGGTGACCTCCAGGCTCTGTCGGTTGCACCTTCATTTCTGGAGTTTGCTCCAGGCATGTCCAAAGCCTTTCTTTATCCCAGACCTGGGTATGTGCCGAAGGTGCCCACTCATGTGGCGAGACCTGCTGTGCTGCAGGTTTTTAATCCGCCCCCATTTCAGTCGTCGGACCAAGAGAAATTGAATTTACTCTGCCCAGTTAGGGCTCTGGATACGTATGTTAACCGGGTTAGCAACTGGAGAAAGAGTGAGCAGTTACTGGTCTGCTTCGGACCCTCAAAGAGGGGGAGTCCGGCGAACAAGCAGACTATAAGTAATTGGATAGTTGAGACTATTTCGGTTACCTATCAGGTTGCTGGACGTCCCGCACCTAAATTTAAGGCCCACTCCACAAGGGCTGTAGGGGCCTCCAAAGCTTCTATTTCGGGCTCTGCCCTTTCTGACATTTGTTTGGCGGCAGGATGGTCGACGCCACATACATTTGTGCGTCATTATCAGCTCGATGTAGACCCCTCACCAGGGTCCTCTGTTCTCACTGCGTAGTGTGCGTTCACAGTCAGCAGTGAATCTGGCCTAGTGGGTATTGCGTTCCCCTAGCGTTCTGGTTAGACGCAGTGTTGAAGTTCCCTAGAAGGGGAACGTCTCAGGTTACGTATGTAACCATAGTTCCCCGAGAGGGAACGAGACACTGCGTCTTCCGCCATACTCTCTTCTGCCTGTTACTTCTTTCAAGCAAATTTGAAGTTAACACTGAAGGCTCAGTGCAGGCTTTTATACTCTCTGGTCTGACGACACCGCTTAATTACATTAGATTGATTTCACATGTGCTTCAAGACGCGTATAAAAGAGGTGTTCCCCTAGCGTTCTGGTTAGACGCAGTGTCTCGTTCCCTCTCGGGGAACTATGGTTACATACGTAACCTGAGACGTTCTACATGGCATTTATTGCCATACTACTGAAACAGCAGCAGATAGTTCACCTCAGATCTTCAAAATAAAATAAACAGTTTGAAATTGAACTTCAGAACTGGCTCAAAACCAACACATACTGTATCAGCGATTCAGCATCAACATTTAATAATGTTAAAGAGGTTTAATATGTATTAATTAGATTATAAACCTTACCATTTCATTAGTGCATATTCTGTGCTTGTTTTGTTTCATCTGGTGCAAACAGCCAAATTGCTCATCACTCCAAATCTCATCACGTGGCATGTTGTTAGGACACGGGGTTACCCTGAATTTGCGTCTCATTTCGGAGTCTGCTACTGTTCACCGGAGGTCACATTTCAGTCATGGGTGCATGCTTTGAGAGCCTTTCTGAATGAATGAATGAATGAATGAAATATGCGGTTTTCCAACAAGGCAACCCGGGGTACTGAAATATAATTGGCTAAAGTGGCAACGGGCAGGTTAAAAGTACCAAAACAGACTGCACAAAACTCCCATTTTCAAAGCAGAATATCTGACTTCAGCATTGTTTTTCAAATAAACAAGAATGTTCACTTGGCATGTTTCTTAAATATCTGCAAACATATTATGGTATTTTTATGCTTTAGAAGAGTCAAAAACTCACATACAGCACCTGTAATGTTAAATTTTAATAATCCAGATTTTCAATAGTTTCATCTCTGCCAAATATTTTCCTTTTCTAACAAACTGTACATTCATGGAAAGCTCATTTATACTGTTGTACTGTCTGTAATATCTACAGGGCTTGACATTAACTTTTTTGATTACCAGCCACTGTGGCTAGTAGTTTTCCAATGCTACTAGCCCCTCGTTATTTTCACTAGCAACAATTGTGTTGTTGGGAAAAATGTATTTGCATAAATTTGACATTGGCATGCTAAAATTATTTGATTTAAATTATGTGTTATGTCCACATGCCTCCTTAACTTTTTAATATTTTATTTCACATGACTTTTTAGGGCTCAACGTTAAGGATTTACCTTTTTTTTCTCTGGACTAATTAAACTAATTAAACTAAACTAATTATTTCCTTGCCACAAATTTTAAAAATATGTCAAAACAAGCTAAATATAGCTGTATACATACACTTTTTATTCAACAAAATTTGCATTTCTTCTTTTAAAATATTATTCTCATTTATTTAAAACTATGCACAGTAATTTGTCCAGGCTAAGCGTCCTAGATCATCAGGTAACTATAGATAAATGAAGAGTTAATCTCCTATTAAAGCAATGTCATTGTAAAGGAGGATAATTAAACCATATTAATGAAAATAACTGCAAGCAAAAGAAACCATGTGAAAAGCCTTCTGTGTTATATTTTTAAATTCTGTGTGATAGTGACGGATGATTACGTGCGCACGGTTAACGTTAGGCCCAATAATAATCTGTTCAAAGAATGGTAAAAACGAAAGCAGCAACAGCGGCTGCATACAAAAAATCTTGATCTCCTGAAAGCAGCAAGACTGTGGGTGCATGAGCACTGCTTTTTTCCAATCTATCCAATCTTTTTTTCCAAGATAACCACCGCACCAGTTGCGTTTTCAGGCACGGTTGTTTTGCGCAAGGAAACAAATGCTTTTAAGCACTTGCATCACATCAGCTGTGCCTCGCTTACAACGTCAGTGAGCGAGGATAGCCTGTGTCTCACCGTGAGCCTGATCATCCTCTCATTCGGTATTTACCTGCTTTCTTTTGCTCGCGTGAACAGTTATCAATCATGCTGCTTCTCGGTTCTAAGAGCACCTTTGCGTGCATATTGACAAACGGTCTTAATCTAAAATTCTAATCTTTACGCATGAGGCAGCTCTGGCTATTTAAAATAAAAAAATTTCAACCAGCCAAAGTGGCTAGTGGGGGTGTCTGTCTATCCCGCCACAGTCTAAATCTACCCGCATTTGGCGGGCTGGCAGGTGTTAATGTCAAGCCCTGTATAAATCTCATTTTCTGAAAAACAGTTCACAATAATGACCGGTTTTGTGGTCCAGGGTCACTTTAACAGAAGACATCCACAAAAATGTCAATTGTAAAAAAAAAAAAAAAAAAAAACTTGGCAAGATTAAATTACTAAAAATAATTACGATTTTTGCTGTACTTATCTGTCTACCTAACCAAGTTGAACAAGAGAATTTAATTAACCATATACCCGTTCTGCAGGTTTTCATGGAGTTTGCCAAGGAGCAGGAGAATGAGGAAGAAGAGGTTGGATCACTAAGCACGACTTTTCAATGGCAGAGACTGAGACAGGACGGCCCTGTATCCATTAATCACGCCGACAGCATAGTACACCAGCTATGAACCAATCCTGTTCCCTGAAGCGTTCTGCCCTTGCTTCCGTCTTTCTCTTTCTCCTTCGCTCTGCATGTGCCGTCTTTTGCCTTAAGAGCCTTAAACCCATGGGACTCACAGGACAATCGACTCCAGAGACTTCAATGGCCACTAACGCACACTAATAATGTGTGTGTGTGTCTGTGTGTGTTTATGTGGCTCTGGCACTGGCACTTGCTCAGAAGGAATCAGACACAGGACTCGAGTGTCATCCGTTAAACACAGAGCTAGACTCGTCGTCATCTGTTTTTACAACGACAAAAAAAAAAGATTTTATTTTTTAAACTCTCACTTCTTATATCTATCAAGCTCACCGTCACGCGTCCATCACTGGGAAATGAATTTGCATGAAGCGGGTTCCACGTTATCAAAACAGTACCAAAGTTTCCACTTACATCGACACCAAACTGCTTTCTTTTTTCTTTATTTGGTGTCTGTAGCATGGGATATAAACAAACTCGCATCTGTCTGTCTGTCTGTGTATGTGTGTGTAGATAGCGTTAATATCGATGGGTGTGTTTTACATTTTCAGACAGGAGAATCTGATTTACTGTGTGCAGCATTAACACTGAGATTAACCAGCATGTAGGGGCTGCTCTCCGCTTCTCGTACTCTTCTGTTTCAGGACGGAGCGGCCCTGCCAGGTGCATGAAGCCTCTTCTGTCTCTGCTGCACTGGGAGATCCACACGACTCCTTTCTCAAACACCAGCACGCGTTTCAGGCTTTCACACTCAGAGCTCTCCAAAGAAAAACAGGGCTAAAGCACTCGCAGTGAGTAAGCCGATGGGTTAAAATCAAGACAATGAAGAACTTTTTCTCCCTCTTTCATCCTCTTTTCTTTGTCTTGTCGTCTGGTGGCCTTCCTTTAGGAGCAGTTTTAAAACCAGTAGCTTAAGAATGTAGTTTTCACCGTTTCCAACCATGTAGCATTCTAGATTTGGTCACATACTGCTGAGTTGGTGTGTTTTTGGTTTTCTTTAATGAAGGTAAGAGTACTGTAGGAACCGTGAGCCTTGAATGTACAATGGTGTTTTATGATGTAGTTTAGGTTTTCGGGTGTACGTCTTCACTTTTGTGAAGGCACCTAAATGAGATGTTTTCTTCTGCTCCTTTTAAAGTCGGTGGTTCTTGTTTAAGAGGGTGTTTTTTTTATATATTTTGGAATATATTTTTGGTTTGTTTTTAATGTGAATTTGATTAAATGATCACATCTCATTTTTTATGTTCGTAAAATCGTGAAATTGGTGTCTGTGTGTGCACACTGGAGAATATGTTTCAGGAATTAATTATTTACTAATCTATATTTCAAATAATTTCACAATATTTTCTTTTCATATTTAATGGGTGATGTTTTAAAATAGGTTTCAATGCCAGAGATGCCCAAATTAGGGCCCTCGGGCCAAAGTTGGCCCATGGTGACCTATGATTTGACCCGCAATCCCATCTGAAAAGAGGGGGAGAATGATAGGGGATGGTTCAGAGCAGGGGTGCCCAAACCTTTTTTTGTAAAGGGCCAAAAACCAAACTTGATTATGAGATGTAGGCTGAATATATCACATCGTAGTATATTAAATTTGCCATGGGTAATGTCCTAATTTATCCACTAATATTTAAAAAATAACTAGAAAACATTGCTTAAAATCATAGTAACTAATATAGAATCATTTTGCAACTTGTTACAGTAAAAACATAAACTATCTGATTTATAACACAATGCAGTTCAGTGCTGAAAACACTAGTCGACGTTAGGTGTGGGCAGTATCCATATTTTGATACCGTCAAACATTCTCCCTATTTTGCCTTGGTATACGATATTGCCGTGCTTAAAAAAATTATGATGTAAGGCTTAGACAGCGCCACCAAACTGTTGGCCTTGTGCCTAAACCGTTCAGAAACTGAATCCCGTATAGTTCGCGGTCACCTGTATGTCTTGTTGGTATTAGAGATGCGTGGGACTAAAGATGATGTGTTCGCGAACAGAAGAGCAAAACCAAAAACTACCCAGATAGATGATACAAAGTCCAGACAGCCTATAACAAGCTGTCTGTATAAACGCACAGACAAATTATTACCGCACCGCAAGAAATCTGGTCGGCTCCCACGGTACAGCAGCGTGAATGCAGACCTCTAGTTTGTATTTACTACGTCTCCCTTCTTGTTCGGTCGAAACCCGAAATACTGCCAAACTGCAGAGGTTGTGTTCTTTTTCGAGACCAGGTCACTTGGTGCTCGACTCGCCATCTTACCCCACCTCTCTGTCTCTTGATGACAATCACGCATGCGCATTTTTAGACGTTAAATAAATTATATTTAATACTTGTCTCCTATATAAGTGCATTGTTTTTTATGATGGTGTAACGGTATTGAAACTGATACCGTTGCTATTTTTTAGATCCCGCGGTATACCATATTACCGCCCAAGCCTAGTCAACGTGCTCCTGCTTTTGCCTTGATTTGCTAGCCAATGTCCTGTGCATTACTTTTTGTCAAGTGACAGTTTTTACAATATTAAAAGTCTGGTTCATTTACAACATTTCATTGAAACATTTAACTTCAGTGCAGGGCTGCAGCCCTTTAGAAACTGAGTTTGACACTCCTGGTTTAGAGAATGGCATTTCAAATCTAATGTAACCTTTAGTTTGTTTGTTTTATTGTTAAAAGCTAACTGAAATAATCTGATTCATTTACAATATTTGATTGAAACATTTAGTTTAAATGTACGTACTGTCACCTGATGGATGGAGGACAATGCAGAGACTAGTGAACAAATCAAGATAAAGTCAGATTCTCCACTGTTAATGTTTTTATTGCAATAAGTTATAGTTTTAAAAGTTGTACTGCATTAGTTAATACAATTTAAAGTAATGTTCATATTTTTTGTTTGTTTTTTAATTACCCATGGCAACTTTAATGTAATATAGTTTGGTATATTTACCTTCGGCCCATGGCTCATAATGATATTTGGGTTTTGACCTTTTATACAAAAAGGTTTGGGCACCCCTGTTTAATACATTATTACACTGAAAAAAAATGATTTGAATTGGATTTACTACGTTTGTTTTGTTTAAAGTAAGCGCTTGCAAACTATTTATATGGGCTTAATTTAAACCCCCCCAAAAAATGAGTTACTATTAACATTAATAAATTTAATTTGTTTGTTTAAATTCAGCCCATATAAATAGTTTGCAACCATTTAAACCAAAAATTAAAAAATCCACTGAATCATGTTTTCAGTATACTTAAAGGAATAGTTCATTCAAAAATCTAAAACCTCCCTTTATTTACTAGCCCCATATACTGTATATTTCAGATTGCAGTTTTGTTAATGTTGTTCGAGTTTATGCATTATTAAAATCCATACATGACTCCAGTGGGTTGATAAATATTTTCTGAATGCAATTGGATTTTATATTCATATTTCAATTATAAATACGTTTACATTTATGTGGATAAACTGCTGTTAACTACTAGAAGGTTATTAAGCATTACCAACTAAAATATTCATACTTTGCGAGTAAGTTGCAGTATTCATGCATTCTATTCTTAACAGGAAATGTGGGATTTCAGAACCATACAAACATACGTTTACACTTTATGCATCTTTCCGTTGAATTTCTGATTTGTCTAAAAAGCAATTTTTCTTTTGAGCTTTGGACAACGATGATGAATGATGAACTCTGCCTCAAGTGCTGGTTCTCTTGTTGGTAGTATTTCTGCAAATGAAGCTTGCTCGATGTATCAAGGTTTCTCTTGAGCAGTTGTTATATTCAGTTAAAGTCAAATTATTAGCCTTTTAGCCCATTTCTTTTTCAAATATTTCCCAAATGATGTTTAACAGACCAAGGAATTTTTCTTCAAGATAAAGTCTTATGTTTAATTTTGGCTAGAGTAAAAGCAGTTTTTATTAAAAAAAAATATAATTTTATGACCAATATTATTAGGCCCCTCTTAAGCAATATATATATATATATTTTTAACCTAGTCAAGCCTTTAAATTTCACTTTAACCTGAATACTATTTTACTAGATATTTTTCAAGACACCAGTATGTACTGACATCATGGCAAAGATAAAAAAAATTATTAGAAATGAGAGTTATTAAACACTATTTTGTTTAGAAATGTGTTCTTCTTGTTTCTTTCTGTTAAACAGAAATTGGGAAAAACAATATACAGCAGGGCTAATAATTCTGGAGAGCTAATAATTCTGACTTCGACTGTATATCTGATTGTGTGATTTGTGTTTTGTTTTAGTTTTACCCTAGCTAAATGTGCAACCCAGGCTCATTCTAAAAATGTACCCCTATATACATTTTTGGAGAGCGTCAAATATGTCCCACGAGGTACTTTTTTAATTAATTAATTTATTTTTTTGCAGTTTTTGTTTTCGCGAATTCGCCAGAGGCCGCTGTGTACGCTTTTTGATATCTCAAATTTATCTTGCGAGTGTCGTTCGGACCTGCTGAACTGTTGACTATAACTGTCCAGCTGATTGATTATCCCACCCACCCACTTCCCTAAACCCAACTGATAGTGTTTTCAAAAGCACCGATTGACCAGAGCCCACCCCCTTCCCTAAACCCAACCACAGTGTTTTCAAAAGTAATCCAGAAAAAGAAAAGCCCCCCTGATTTTTACCACATTCTCACCGTTATTTTCTTTTTTGGATTTTGTCTTACCCGCTTTCTGGAACTGTTCTTTACCAGACTCAAACCTTGTCTTCGCAGTCGACTCCTCTCTGCATCTAAAGTCCGCTAACGTATGCGGCAAGCCACCGGACAAACTGCTAACAACGGGAAAGCCTTCCATACGGAGGTAAGCAGTCAGCTGCTGGAGCGAAAAGGAACGGCGTCATACCACCTCATAGCATTCGTTTTAAATACAAAATGAAGCCATGCGTACTTCTGGCTACATAATTCGCAATGTCCAGAAATGTGTATATAGGGCTACATTTTCAGAATCAGCCTATGTTGCAACTGTGAAAAGGTGTACGTATAGTAGTGTGTAAAGCTGTCCTCAAAAATTGTAATCAATGACATGTGGATTTTAATTTTTTTTTCCTCTGCTTCATCTTCGTAACAAAGTTTGATTTACAATGAATCAAACTGTAATCGTCTATTTTTTAGAGACACAGAATTCAACCTCTGCAGCATCTAATGTACTGCAAAGGTTTGAAATGAACAACTATATGTCCTTATGATTAATCTGGGTCTAATAATGGCTGACGTATGGAGCAGACACAGTGAGTTGTTGAGGGGAGATAATTGTAATTTTTGCACATATATATAAATATAAATCTATAGCCTTTCATGTCAGTAATGTATAACATTTTTCTGTAATGTTTTAATACTGACCAGTTTAGTCTTTTCTGGACTGGGTTGGAATGGGATGATTATACTGAACACTATCTAACAAATATTTAACCAAGACCTTTATTTCCTCCAAAGTGCAATATATGAATACTCGTGCGTGTGAGTAATTAATGCATTACTGTGTAGACGTGTCATTGCAATATCGCAATATCAATGTTGTCTCTCTTGTGAACTAAGATGTGTCTTGCAGTACAATGTAGCCACAAATATATATATACTCTTTTAGAATGCTTTGCACTCTCTTCCTCTCTAGTGCCCATTACCTGCCCTTTGTATGCAAAAATTCCATTCGAAAAGAAATCGTATTCAGGATGTTGTTCCTTTTTGGACTAGTGGATGTGAAGAAGTTGCATATGTTTATTTTTGGTTGTTTTTCATGCACTGATATTTTATTTGTCCGTTTTCAACCCCTGAGATGTTCAACACTCTGTTCATTTTTCACCTTTTGGGGGTTAAAATAAATACGGTAAAACTTTCAAGTGTTGCTGATTTTCTTTCATTTTTAACTTTAAAGGGGGCGGGTGGGGGTGAGAAATATTTTTGATGGGTAAAAGTTTTATCCGCAACCCATACAGTCACTGAAAGACAAAATCAAAAAAATTCAATCATTTCTATTATATTTCTATTATTATTTATTTAATTACGCTCAAAAATAATATTTTGCTGGTTGTTCAAACTACTTATTTAAAATTAGCTAAATCAACACAATTCTTGCTTTATTTATTTATTTTTTTGGACAACTTAATTGTGGGCATCAGCACACATAGAAGGTCGCTGGTTCAAGCCTCGGCTGGGTCAGTTGGCATTTCTGTGTGGAGTTTGCAAGTTCTCCCTCCGCGTGTTCCGGTTTCCCCCTCAAGTCCAAAGACGTGCGCTATTGGTGAATTGAGTAAGCTAAATTGTCTGTAGTGTATGTTTGTGAATTAGTGTGTGTGGGTGTTTCCCAGTGTTGGGTTGCGGCTGGAAGGACATCTGTTGCGTAAAACATGTGCTGGATAAGTTTGCTGTTCATTCCGCTGTGGTGAATGAACTTAATAAAGGGTTATTGGATGGTATAAGGGTGATTAATAATGGACTAAGCTGAAAAAGAAAATGAATAAATGAATGAACTTAATTGTTTGATGTTCATTCCACATGTGTTGGGATAACATGAAGGAATTGTCTGAAACCCAGAATTTTTTTTTGTGTGTTTTTTTTTTTAGAAAGGCTTAATATCTTGATAGGAATATGCAAATATCAGAGTGCGTTAATTGCATTAATTGACCATTAACTTGTTCAGCACAACACATTGCTGTAATTTAGTGGTCGTGTGAATTAAGAGGCAATTCTGTTTGTGAGATGTCTGTCCATCCATCCACCATTCTATCTATCTATCTATCTATCTATCTATCTATCTATCTATCTATCTATCTGAAAGCAGGATAAGTCAATCCTGTTTCTAAAAGGGAGGTAACCTTTTGGTAACCCTTTACAATAAGGGTACATTAGTTAACGTTAGTTAATGCATTAGTTAACATGAAATAACAATGAACAACGCATCTATTATGCATTACTTAACCTTTCTTAAAGCTAACTAAACATTTATTTGTGTTAGCTATTGCAATATTAAACATGATCTAACAGTAAACAAAGACTTTGTTCAGCATTACTTAATTAAGCTGTTCATGTAAAGAGATACAGTAGAATATGTGTAAATTAACAAAGATTGTGATGTGTGGCTGTGGATTGTGAGCCACAACCTGTAAGTATTTTTATTTGTTAAAATTGATCTGTTACATGTGCAGTTGCTAGCATTAACAGTATGTTGTAGCGAGGACATAAACAAGGATGTAAACAATGGGAAATGCTGTTTGGCACCGCTAACAATATAGCTACATATTCATATTTATCCGTCAAACCCCTGTAAACACTCACAATCTTTAGCAGTGCTGCAGTGTCTCTCTATGCAGATGCTTTCCCTGCGCTTTACATCTCAAATAACAAACTCACAAAAGATATGATAACGTTTTATATCACTTACACATGCTTATTCCGAAAAAATGTGAAAGGCATTTGTCAATCTTGTTTTGTTATGGGCGTGACGTGAAGTAAATCCGCAAATCACAGCACATTATGTTAGCAAACCAATCAGAGCCTCTTGTGCGCGGGCCTTTCGGAGGAACTAGGAAATATGACGTTTTCATGTCAGCTGAGTAGCTGTATATAATCAAAGTAAGATATATGAAAAAATAACATGAATTTTCTGGTTCAAAACAGACGCAAGATCTGGTTGGAAGATAGATGACACTAACAAAAGCTGATTTAAATCTTGTTCTAAATAAAAGCAACGGCATGCAATGGATGGAATATTTTCCATATTAAAAGGAGTTTTTGTTCTAACCAACATCTGAAATGTATATATTAGAAACGGCTTCCATTTCTTGCAGCTGAACAGCAGAAAACTGACAAAGATCACCTCAGGTACACCTCATGTGTTTTATTCAGTGTTAAATGCTAATAATGTGAGTTTGAATGCCATTTCACATGACATTTATTGCCATACTATTGAAACAGCAGCAGTTCACCTCAGATCTTGAAAATAAACTGTTTGAAATTGAACTTTAGAACTGTGACTCAGTGCAAACCAACATATATCAGTGATTCAGCATCTACATTTAATAATGTTAAAGAGGTTTCATTTGTTTTAATTAGATTGTAAACCTTACCATTTTGTTAGGGTGCAGTAAGTGCACTATTCTGTACTTCTGAATGGCTGTATTTAAATTTCTTTCATGTTTCGTCTAGTCCAAACAGCCCAAATGCTTATCACTGCAAATCACAGGGTTACAATGAAACCTGATCACCTAATGTTTACATACGTAATATTAATGTTATTTGCTAATTAATCACAACCTCATGTGGAACTTTAAATCTGCATCTCATTTCGGGGCTATTACTGTCCACCGCAGTGGTCCTCAACCACCGGGCCGCAGACCGGTACTGGTCCGTGGATCAATTATCATTAATTATTTTCATTTTATTATCTCAATATAGTCTGAACGATCTTTAATTTTGAAAAATTACTGTATTCTCTCTAACATCTCGGTCACTTGAGCGCCCAAATCTAACCCACAAGTCTTTGGAAAGTTTCTTTGCTAAGGGGAAAAGGCCCAGTGAAGGACCCACAACCTGTCAAGGAATGGATCCGCAACCTATTTGTCAGCAAATCAGGTGAATCCAGCACGTCATATTTATTTGGCAAGTGTTTTTGTAAGTAAATTGGGTGAAGTGTAATGTAAAACTAACACAGTTTGAGTAATTGTCACCTGTTTTTAAGTAATTTGATGTTTACTTTGTTTCTTTTTTTACAATATGATAACATGCCTACACAAATGTGATAAATACCTGTAATAAAGATGTTATATGACAGGTGCTACACTTACAAACCAGTATCAGAAAGTTTTGTAAGTTTATTTTATTACTTTGATATTCCCTCAAGGAGTCAGCTTGAACTGAGTATTATTCTTCTGGGCTGAGCTAAATGATGTAATGTTGATTACATTTGTGTTTCTTATAGAACATTTGTCATCACTGATAGCTGAGTAATCTCCAGCTTAAGTGCAGTGTTAGTGTGAATGGCTTGAATGCCATTGACTCTCACGCCATATGAGCCAAAAACTGGTAAGGTGAGGTTCTACCTTGTTCAGTCTGCACCATATTGTTGATGAATAGTTTCATGAACACAGTTGGCCAGGGGGATTAACTTAATAAAACAGTGTATTTGTTTTTGATATACAACAAGGCTGATTTTTTTTTTTACCAAGTCAAATAATTTGGTCAGTTCAATGAAAACATTTACAATAGCTTTTTGTAATTTAATATATTTTAAATTCTATTTATTTTTGTGTTAAAGTTGTCGTCAATGTTGCACAATCCTTCCAAAATCATTCTGATATGCTGATTTTACAATTATCTGTTGATAATTATGCAGCTTTGTTTAAACAGTTTTGAACCATGTTTAACATTATAAACATCTGTACTTTCTTTTGCTTTATAAATGCTTTCGTGTAGTTTCTTGTTAATTGTTTCTTGTAAATTATTATTATTTTTTTAACTAGTTTTAGCTAAGATCAATAAATGCTATTGAACTAATGTTTATTATTAATTAATGCAACCATATTTAGAAGTATCATTACTACTGGCGTAATGGACTCCTGCAACTGGTATAACACAACTAAAGGTTTGTGTGAAGAAGTGGCACGGGGAGAAAAATGCCACCTTTTTGGTTATGAAGGCTTTTTATTTTACATTTTTATCTTTTTGAGTTCTCACTGTGAAAATCCTTTTTTTTTCCAGTTTAAACCAGCTAAAGTATTTTGCTCTCTCTTGGTTAAACAGGAGATCCTCATGTTTCCGGCTGACACTTCACACCTTAGTGTTCCCAGTTAAACAGGAAAAGTCTGTAATGGCTAAATCATGCTTAATTTTCAAGTAAGTCATGTGAGCTTGCAGTGATGCGTTACTGATATTTTCAGTCTGCATTGTGGTTGGTCTTGTTAAACATTGTTCATCCATGCAATTGCACTCTGCTCTTCCACTTGTGTCTTCTGACATTTGCTATATTTCTAACGTCATATTTTTATGCACCTTTTAATAATCTGAATGGAAATGTCAGTATGTGTATAAAGTCTTAAAATGTGTATGTGTACTCACTAGATTTTATATAAATATATATATATATATATATATATATATATATATATATATATAACTCATTTAACAAAAAAAATCATCAGTGTGCAGAAAGAAAGAAAGAAAAACTTTGATTTTAACTCAACAGATCATGTAACTTGATAACTGCATTGAAAACAAGGGCAGTTTTATATTATTATGAAATGCGTGAGTAAAAATGTCAGTAATTATTATTGTGGTACAACCCCAAATCAGAAAAAAATGGAACCGTATGGAAAACATATACAAAAAAAGATTTCCAAATTTACTTGTATTTCATTGTGGACAATATGAAGACAAATTATTTCATGTTTTGTCTGGTCAACTTCATTTCATTTGTAAATATACATCATTTCCTGTCATTCAGACCTGCAACACATTCCAAAAAAAAGTTAGGGCCGGAGCAGTTTAGGGATGGAAATCAGGTAATATGGTCAAATAA
>NC_079446.1:40225361-40250361 GCF_903798145.1 Danio aesculapii
TATCTAATCTAAAAAAGCTTCAACTTTTTGGCAAAGGCTTTCCACACGGTTTAGGAGTGTGTTTATGGGAATTGTTGACCAGTCATCTAGAACAGGGGCTCCCAAAATAATAATGCCAGTGACCCCCACATTCTTATTTTAAGTAACTATTAACTACTATTTTTATCATCTGTGGGTTAGGAGTAAAATATGGCAATTCTAAAAGTTTAATAAGGCCCCGTTTACACTAATACGTTTTAGCTTTAAAATGCAAAAGTTTTACTACGGTTGGACCTTCCGTCCACACTACCCCGGAGTTTTTGAGCCCGGAAAATTTAGTGTTTTGGGAACCCTGAAGAGGCTGTTTTGATTTTAAAATGCTGCTGCTCCATGTCAGTGTGGATGGGTGAATTGGAGACATCTGAAAATGGATGCGTTGCTCGGTCAATATAATAATCATAATTATTATAAAAGTATAAAGTACAAGAAGTTTATATAGGATATAGGAAATAAAGGCAAGCAATCGGTCAACCATGTGGAATCAGTGTAGGTGGTTGCATAAAATAAAAGGTATATTAACTTATCTTTGCGCTCAGCCAAAACATGTTACATGAGGAAAATGTAGGCTAATAGATTCAAAAGACCGAGTCGTTAGATATAGGTCTACACAAGATGAATTGTAGATCACGATTAATAACTACAGAGAGATAAGATCCAGCAGCAGAATCGGGCTGGACTGGTCGATGTTCGGCTGCTCTCAGCCGGGCAGGTGTGCTCAGAGCTCCTGCTGATTGATTGCCTGGAGCTCAGACACGAGAGTACGCTGAAGCAGCTTTCGACGTATGCCAGAGTGCGTGTGGCCACATGATGTGTGCTTTCAGCGGTGTAGTCTGGGCGAAGAGCTGTTCAGAAATGTTCGATGAAACGCCAGTGTGTACGTGGATCATGTTCGTTCTTAAAATGAAAACGCATTCCTGTAAACAGGGCCTAAAATAGATTTGACTTCTGGAAATCATCATTTGGGAACCACTGATCTAGAAGCACCTTTGTGAGTTCAGGTTCTTATGTTGGACGAGAAGGCCTGGTTCAGAGTGTCCGCTCTCATGTTCAGATGGATTGAGGTCAGGACTCTCAAGGCCATTCAAGTTCCTCCATACCAATATCATCTGTGACTTTATGGACCCTGCTTTGTGCAATCCAGTGATGTAGAAACCAGAAGAGTTCATCTCCAAACTGTCCAAACAAAGTTGGTACCATGAAGTTGTCAAAAATATACTAGTTAGGGCTGGCTGATATGAGCTGAAAAATAAAAACCTCTATTAATTGATAACATGATATTGACCTAGGATGTAAAAAAAGTTAGAATAAAAAAATATTTAGTGTATTGCTTTATTCACCGTCAGAGTAAATACAGTAGGTAACATACTGAAAGTAAAAGTTCAGCAAGGACACACCAGTACAACCTCTTTCCTGGTCAACCACGCGCAATTAATTATGACAGCCAACTACAACTAAAGTCGATTTGCAGCATTCTTGGCATGCAGGTACTTTGTAATCAGAGTCAAACAGATGACACATGCTTTGTTCAACTTTTCCATTTACCAGTACTGTACTAAGTGTCATATTTCTGACATTTAAGCTCTTTTGTCATGTCAACCAATTTTTAAGCTCAACAGAACAGCACTCGCACTTATGTTAACACATAGCGCATATTTTTTTCGTGTGTACATGATGGTTTTCGTTTTTGAAGATGCTTGTCTTTAAAACTGAAAAGTATACACTGTTATCAGCTATTTTATACTGTATTGTATTTCGCTATTTACTGTGTGATAAATTTGCAGCTATTTTATATATTAAATCTGCTGTATACTGTACGATAAATCCACTATATGTTATGATAAATCAACAGCTATTATATATTTTAAATCTGCTGTATACGGTAGAATAAATCCACTATATGTTATGGTAAATTAGCAGCTATTTTATATATTAAATCTGCTGTATACTGTATGATAAATCCACTATATGTTATGGTAAATTAACAGCTATTTTATATATTAAATCTGCTGTATACTGTATGATAAATCCACTATATGTTATGGTAAATTAGCAGCTATTTTATATATGAAATCTGCTGTATACTGTATGATAAATCCACTATATGTTATGGTAAATTAACAGCTATTTTATATATTAAATCTGCTGTATACTGTATGATAAATCCACTATATGTTATGGTAAATTAGCAGCTATTTTATATATTAAATCTACTGTATACTGTAGAATAAATACACTATATATTATGGTAAATTAGCAGCTATTTTATATATTAAATCTGCTGTATACTGTAGAACAAATCTACTATATGTTATGGTAAATTAGCAGCTATTTTATATATTAAATCTGCTGTATACTGTAGAATAAATCCACTATATGTTATGGTAAATTAGCAGCTATTTTATACTGTATAGTAAATCCACTGCATACTAGCAGGTATATCATACTGTATAGTAAAACCACTGTGTACTGTATAGTAAATTAGCAGGGTTTTTTAAAAACTGTATAGTAACATCGCTATATACTGTATAGTAAATTAGCAGCTACAGTGCATCTGGAAAACATTCATAGCGCTTCACTTTGTCTGCATTTTTTTATGTTACAGCCTTATTCCCAAATAGATTAAATTCATTTATTTCCTCACACACAATAGCCCATAATGACAGTGTAAAAAAAGATTTTTTTTAATTGTTGCAAATTTATAAAAAAAAAAAAAAAATGAAAAATCACATGTACAGAAGTATTCACAGCCTTTGCCATGAAGCTCTAAATTGAGCTCAGGTACATTCTGTTTCCACTTATCATTCTTGAGATTTTTCAGCAGCTTAATTGGAGTTCACCTGTGGTAAATTCAGTTGATTGAACATGATTTGAAAACCCATACACCTGCCTATTTAAGGTCCCAGTTGACACTGCATGACAAAGCACAAACCAAGCATGAAGACAACGGAATTTACTGTAGACCTCCGAGACAGGATTGTGTCAGCACAAGGCTGAGGAAGGTTACAGAAAAATATCTGCTGCTCTGAAAGTTTCAATGAGCACAGTGGCCTCCATCATCCATAAGTGGAAGATGTTTGAACCCACCAGGACTCTTTCTAGAGCTGGCCGGCCAGTGATTGCGGGAGAAGGACCTTAGTCAGGGAGGTGATCAATAACCAAATGGTCACTCTGTCTGAGCTCCAGCGTTCTTCTGTGGAGAGAGGAGGACCTTACAGAAGGACAACCATCTGTGCAGCAAACCACCAATCAGGTCTGTATGGTAGAGTGCCCAGACGGAAGGCACTCCCTGCCTGGAATTTGCCAAAAGGCATCTGAAGGACTCAGACAATAAGAAACAAAGTTCTTTGGTCTGATGAGACTAAAATTGAACTCTTTAGAGTGTATGCCAGGTGCTACATTTGGAGAAAACCAGGCACTGCTCATCACCAGGCTAATACCATCCCTACAGTGAAGCATGGAGGTGGGGATGTTTTTTAGCAGCAGGAACTGGAAGACTAGTCAGGATAGAGGGTAAGATGCAGCAAGGACTTCTACAGACAATTCCTTTCGTTTTTATGCTTGGTTTGTGCTTTGACATGCACTGTCAACCCTGGGACCTTAAATAGGCAGGTGTATGGCTTTTCAAATCATGTCCAATCAACTGAACTTACCACAGGTGAACTCCAATGAAGCTGCTGAAACATCTCAAGAATAAGTGGAAACAGAATGTACCTGCTCAATTTAGAGCTTCATGGCAAAGACTGTGAATACTTCTGTACATGTGAATAAAGGCTGTAAATACTTCTGTACATGTGAATAAAGGCTGTAAATACTTCTGTACATGTGAATAAAGGCTGTAAATACTTCTGTACATGTGAATAAAGGCTGTAAATACTTCTGTACATGTGAATAAAGGCTGTAAATACTTCTGTACATGTGAATAAAGGCTGTAAATACTTCTGTACATGTGAATAAAGGCTGTGAATACTTCTGTACATGTGATTTTTCAGGTTTTTTATTTTTAATAAATTTGCAACAATTTCAAAAAATCTTTTTCACATTGTCATTATGGGGTATTGTGTGTAAAATTTTGAGGAAATAAATTAATTTAATCCATTTTGGAATAAGGCTTTAACATAAAAAAAATGTAAGTGAAGTACAAGTGAAAGCGCCATATGAATACTTTTCCGGATGCACTGTACATTACACTGTATAGAAAATTAGCAGTTTTTTAAACCGTGTAGTAAATCCGCTAAATACTGTATAGTAAATAAGCAGCTATATTATACTCTACAGTAAATTCACTGTATAGTAAATTAGTAGCTATTATACTGTATATTAAATACGAACCCTCTGAACAATCAACATTAGACCATTTATAATGCATCATGTTCTTTATTACACAACATGAGTAAATTAACATTTTGTTCCTTACTGTAAAATGAGTGTACGTTTATTATTATTTATTTGTTTTCACATGTGTCATTTGTTTAGATATTTGATTAAACCTTTATCTAAAGGTGAACTGTAATACATGGATGGTGCAGTATTCTGTATTGTTTTCCTGAAAAAAAAGTAGTGTTCACACAGAAAATAATTGTAAAATTGTGTGCTTTATATAGTAGACTCGTAGTTAGATGACAAAATCACTTAAAAATTCAAATACATACAAATAGACATGGTATAAAGTTGGTACGTGACTAGATTCTGTTCCTTCAAAAATACAAGGAAGTGAAAGCATTAAAGGTCAGGTAAACGCACAACATGCCATGCATTCAACTAATGGAAGAACTGGTTTAAAGTTATTGTTGAAAATGGTTACCCATAATGGCCCACCCACATTTATCAATAATACACATTAAACGTCCAGTTCAGCTTCATTGTGTTCTGATTAAACTGATGAAGAGAGAATCATTCTGATTTACTCTGCAGCAGCAACTCAGGTGAAGTTACTACTCGTTCATCTCATCTGACTCTTTACAATCTTTTTATCTTGTATTTTATTATTATCATTAATAATGTTTCATTATTATTGTTATTATTATTATTTTAATTATTATTATTATCTCTTTAGTTTACCTATGAACATATTATATGCATGCATTACTTAGTACAGAACTCAGCGTTCACTCATCACAGAATATATATATATATAGAGTTGCAATCAGATTTATTACAGATTTATTTTCTATGTTAAATATTTCCCCAATTATGTTTAGTAGAGCAAAGAAATTTTCACAGTATTTCCTAAAATATTTTTTCTTCTGGAGAAAGTCTTTTTTGTTTTATTTCGGCCAGAATAAAAGCGGTTTTTAATAAAAAAAAAAAAAAAAAAAACTTTTTAAGGTCAAAGTTATTAGCCCCTTTAAGCTATATATTTTTCAATAGTCTACAGAAAAAAACATCGTTATACAATAACTTGCCTAATTACCCTAACCTGCCTAGTTAACCTAATTAATCTAGTTAAGCCTTTAAATGTCACTTTAAGCTGTATAGAAGTGTCTTGAAAAATTTCTAGTCTAATATTATGTACTGTCATCATGGCAAAGAAAAAAATAATCAGTTATTAGAAATGAGTTATTTAAACTATTATGTATATATTATAGGCGACGCGGTAGCGCAGTAGGTAGTGTTGTTGACTCACAGCAAGAAGGTCTCTGATTCGAGCCTCCGGTTTCCCCCACAAGTCCAAAGACATGCAGCACAGGTGAATTAGGTAAGCTAAAATTGTCCGTAGTGTATGAGAGTGTATGGGTGTTTTCCAGTGATGGGTTGCAGCTGGAAGGGCATCCGCTGCGGAAAACATATGCTGGATAAGTTGGCAGTTCATTCCGCTTTGGCAACCCCAGATTAATAAAGGGACTAAACCGAAAAGGAAATGAAGGAATGAATATTATATATTCTAAATATAAATTTTGTAAAAGCTTAAATTACAAACGTATTTCAGAACTAATTTCATATTCTTGAATACTTCAATAATTCATCTCAATTTCATGCAAGATATCAACTTTTTGTTCATTTTTTATGTTTCCTTTTGTTTCAAAATGCCGATTGTTTATATAAACTTTTTATTATGTTGTTACAAAGCAAATAGTACAGATAAAATAATAAGATTTAACACTGGAGACTAGATTACTGCCTGTTAAAGTCTTCTGCTGTCACAAGAATATATTCTACATTTTAATATGTATTCAAATAGAAAACCTAGAAACTGTTACTTTACTTTTTCACAGGCTGTATTAATGTCATGCAAATGCAGCATTGATGAAAAAAGAGAGATACTTTTAAATAAATACTTAAAATCTTGACCATTAATGCATTTGTCTATGTATTTTGTGTTCATTTCTACAGACGACTCTGACGTCTCCAGGAGCAGTCTCCCACAATGAGGTTTCCAATCTCGTTGTGTGTGTCACTACTCCTCTTGGTTAATGGTAAGCGTTTCAATAACATGTCATTAAAAAGAAATCTTCCATTAACAATGGAAAATGTGTTCCACTTGATTATGTTTAGTAATTTTGTCATCATTTAGCAAAAAAAATTATAAATGTAAAAATCTGTACACCTACAAAAGATGTAATAAAGATATTGCGGCACCCAAAATATTGATCTGTTTTAGAAAGATCTGTAGAAACCAGAATTATTTCTGCCGTTTGTTTCCTGTAAGTATGGTTTGAACTGATTAGATGGTATCTTTCAGTAATAAAATTACTTTCTTTTTGATCGCTTCTGTAAATATTTATTTGTCGACATAATAAAAAATTTACTTCTTTTTTTACATTATTTTTGTCCTGTTCATTATCATTTTCATAATGTTTATTATGTAAACCAACAATACACTTCATTTAGAGTCTGAAATAGATTAAGATGACTAAATGTGCAATGGATTTTATTTAGTTCCTATACATTCCATACACTGTAAAAAAAATCCTGGTTGCCTTAAATTTGTAAGCTGAATCATATTAAAGGTTCAGTAGCTGATCTGCCAAAATGCTAGCATTAGCATAATAGCTTAGAAATTTTACATCCCTCCCCTGCCATCCAAAGCTACGCCTCCTTAAGTCATGAACGTGCAAACAAGCACTGATTAGATATAACACTAGATCATGCTATTCACCATTTAGAAAACTCTATGGAGACTTTTCTTAAGCGTAGTTGTTGACAGGCCAGCGGGTGCATGAATTATATTTCCCCAAAACTGTCACAGGCTGTCACAGTTCAAACATAAATGAATGTGTGAATATAAATCAAACTTCACCTCAGTAAAGCTGGTTAGGCGGAAGAGCACACTTACTTATGTTTTGTTATTCAACTAAATAAAAATTAGATCAGAAAAAAAGGAGTGCTAAAAACAGAAATATCCTGTCACCTTTTTACATTACACTTACGTTTAAGTTACAAAGCCCAACGAGTAACTTTTTATTTTCAATTGTGCCTGCAGATCCTTGTACATTGCTTGTTTTCATGTATTTTTACACTTGAACAACTAAACGAATGCTTAGCTCTATTTAACCGACTATATTATCGATGCTGTAAAAGATACTCCATGAACTTGAAAATAGCCAATCTTTCGCTGAACGTTTTCAGTGGCTGAACAACACTTCCGTGTATATAAACCCATTCATAAACATGAACACAATCTGCATAAGCTTTGTCTGGCTAATGCTGTGTTCACACCAGATGCAGTAAAAATTACAAACGTAAACATTGGGTGAGCAGGGTACATTGTAACCGCGTGTCCTAACAACATTCAAAGTGACGAGATTTGCAGTGGCTGTTTGCACCAGTCAAATTTAAATACAGCCATTCAGAAGCACATGATATGCACTCACTCATGAAATGGTAAAGATTATAATCTAATTAATACACATTAAACCTCTTTAACATTATTAAATGTACATGCAGAATCACTGATATGTGTTGGTTTTGAGTACAGTTCTAGAGTTCAATTTTAAATGGTTTATTTTAATTTCAAGATCTGAGGTGAACTGCTGCTGTTTTCAGTAATACGGCAATAAATGTCATGTATAATGGAATTCAAACTCACATTATTAGCATTTACCACTGAATAAAACACATGAGATTTAGCTGAGGTGATCATTGTCAGTTTTCTGTTGATCAGCTCCAAGAAATAGAAGCCGTTTCTAATATTTCAATTTGAGGTGTTGGTTAGAACAAAACCTCCTTTTAATATGGAAAATATTCCTTCTATTGCGTGCCGTTACATTAATTTAGAACATGATTTAAATAAGGCTTTAGGCTCAAGACTCCTGTTGGTTGTCAATCTGGCAACCTGCGCTTGCATTTGTTTTGATCAAAGAATGGAATACCTAGTTCAACCAGTGGGTGTCAAATTTACATACTGCACCTTTAAGCATTGGCCGTAATGTTAAAAATCTCTGTTTTTTAACTCTTTCTTTTCAGGGCAGAGCACCATTAGCATGACCACCACCAGGCCAATCCCCCCAGGTATTTTCGAAAACATTTGTAATTTGTTTTAATATTTATTGAAAAAATTATTTATTATTATTAAATAAATGCATGCAAACATACAGTACATACAAATTGCTAAGATGGTTTCACTTTGATATAAGTGTACAAATTTCCACAGCTGTGTTTTATCCATTTGGTGATGGAGACTCAGTGAATATTCGTTCTGATGATGGGGGCTCGTCTGTGATCTACCTTCTGCAACAGTTCATATTTTTTGGACAAAGATATAGTCAAATATATGTAAGTCACTATACAAAGCAAGCTTGTTCATTCGAAAATGTTTTCAACATTGTACCGATTCCTTAACAGTCTGGTAGCCTATAAGTATTTCTCAATAACTGTCATTAAATATTGCATTATTTTAAATAAGCTGTACATTATAAGTCATGTTAATCTGTTTCAGGTCAACAACAATGGAGACTTGACTTTTAATGGGCAGTTTTACAGCTATACTCCATTCAGGTTCCCAGGCTATGGTGGACAAGACCTCATTGCTCCATTCTGGACAGATTTGGATAATAGTGTGAATGGTGTGGTTTCGTATCGTCAGTACACCAACGGCAGTGTGCTCACAGAGGCCACAGAAGACATTAACCAATACTTCCCTGACCTGAGCTTCTCTGCTACTTGGGTCTTTGTAGCAACATGGGACAGAGTTGCATATTTCCCTCGGTCAGGAACGGTAAAAATCCTAACTCAATTCCTGTCCTTGATTCATAACCAGTGTTGTGCAAGTTACTTTCAAACTGTAATACATTACAGATTACTTATTACTGTGATTTAAAAGTAATCCCTTACCTTACAATATTACTGTCTCAAAATTGTAATATGTTACATTACTCTTATATTACTTTTTAGTTACTTTCACCAAAACAACTACAGAATTAGAACTTAACATTCTAAAATGATTAAATGTACTGCAGAGCATTTTACATCCAGTAGAAAGCGATATGATGTAGCAGAATGACGGTGACCTATCCAGGCTACTAACAATATAGTATATATTTGGCAACGTGAAGGCTCAAGACAATGCAAGAAAGGATAAGAGCCAGAATCACAAATGATCAAAGTCTGTTGAAAGTATGGTAAAGGTAAAGTGATTATCTGGCAATATCTGTGAATAGCTTGGCTATTTTCATATTAGACACAACAGGCCTATATGTAAACTCCAATGCCATGACGAGATGCATTTTTTTCTTAATCTTGCCATTATTCTATTCACTTTAAATTCAGGTTCACAACACAAAACTGTCATGCACAAAGTGAGCATGATGAACATTGCTTTCTCAATATAATGCTCGTGCACCGATTTCCTCTGTGGACAAAACTGCTTGTGAGCTCTCAAATATACGCTGCTCGCGTGCAAATTTTCTCATGCTCTCTCAAATATGCACTGCTCACGCACAAAATTTCTTGTGCGCTGACAGTACACTACTCGCTCAGTGAGATTATATGCAGACTCACAATATGTGTCTTGTGTTCCCTCTTCCTTTCATGCTTTTTGATATAATTTATATTTGTACACTATTTATTAACAATAACCAAAATACTAAAATAGACTTACATATAACATTTTTAATCTAATCCACTATAACCTTTTTTGTTGTTTGTTATATGATGAAATATTTCCAATTTCAAACACTTAAGACACAGAGAAAAGAAGTTGAATGCAAAGAATACATTTTTAAAAAACATTTATTAAACATCCAAAAGGTGCACCATACTAATCAAATAAAACAACATTTAAACAAAAATATAACGAATGCAAGCAGAAATGTAACCGATAAAAATAGGGGAAAACTTGATGAGGTATTATAGCCTACTGAACTATTCACTCCTCAAATAAATCTCACTATCAATCCCATTTTATCATGGCAACTAAAATAAATTGAACACGTCTCTGTTGTCTTCCACATTGCTGATGAGATTGTGGAGGACATTTTCCCCGTCATGTAGTGTTTAAGTACTTCAATTAATCAGTTGTGCTAATACTAGTTGCTATGGTAACACAAGCGTAATATAAACAAATTACCCAGTGCTGTAGTTTTTTTGACAATATAGGGTATACTATACTACAATTCACCACACTTTACTGTAGTAAAACTACACTTTGTATTTCATTTTATCAGTTCACTATTCTTAATACTACAGTATGCTGAAGCATTCATTAACAAATTGTAAATAATACTAGCCTAAAACATAGGCAGTATATCTAACACTCAAAAACACAAGTATTTATTATAGAATTTATCATAACCTTTTGGTGTTTCGTGTATTGCTAATAAATACTGTAGCAATATATAAACCATATCAACATTCTTGGGATAACCAATTGAACAGGAGGATCTCTGGAGAGCAAAAGCACGAAAAGAAGAGGAAACATGAGGCACAAAATGTGAGTCTGCATCATCTGACGGAGCCAGAGCAGATCATTCGCACGTGAGCAGCCGTGTTTTGAGTGCATGCGACTGCGAAAAAAAAAAATGCGGTCGAGTTGTCCACGAACAGAGAATTACATGAATGCGCTCTTGTAAAACTGCGCTTACGACAGTTGTCAGTGAAATAACGCCATATGCACATACGTCCATCTCGCGAATGTACCGTCTTCTGCTCATCTATTTTGCCGCTCTTCCGCTGCACGTCAGGGCTTGACCTTACTGTGAACCGGGCTGAGCCAATAGCCTCAGACCTCGAGCTCAGAGGCTGAAATCATTCCGCGTTCAAAGTAAAACAGTTCCAATAGCCAGAGGGATATTAATGACAACACGCGCATATATTCACTAACCACGAACAGAAAATAGAACTTACTTGCGGTATTTTTTATTTGGTAATGTCTTGCGGGCGAAAAATTTGTTGTAACGCACGCGTTACTGAACATGTACCGAGTAAAATAATTCTGAAAATGTATAAGTAATGCCTTACACTACTGCGTTACTGGAAAATGTAATACATTACTGTAATACATTACTTTTGTAACGCATTACTCCCAACACTGTTCATAACCTATTAGAGAAATCAAAATGAATGAACCAAAGAAAGAATAATTGTTACATATTCTGTGATTCTTGTAATTAGCGACAAGAACTGTTTTAACCGGTATTGACCGGTATTGATTTATAATTGTATTTTTCAGGAAACGTCTTTCCAAGTGGTTTTGATTTCAGATGGCCATTTCACATTTGTATTGATGAATTATGGAACAATTGCTCCAACTCAACGTACAATACAGGTGTGCTTAACATGGCAACTAAATTAAAGATAGTTATAAGACTATGTAAATAAGATACTTAAAGTGTTTTATCATTATTAATACAGGCTGGTTATGACACCATCAGCTCTAAATACCATTTCTCAATTCCTGGATCTTTCTCAAATGACATCACAAACTTGACATACAGCAGCAATGTCAATGTGCCAGGCAGATGGGCCTTCAGAACAGATCATGGATCACGGGGTTGTCAGTTTAATGGTATGTTTTTTTTGTTTGTTTTTTTTTTGCCTACTGTGCTCCTAGACTAGGGGTGTCCACATTTTGTCTTGGAAGGCCAATGTCCTTCATACTTTATTACCCCTGCTAAAACACATTTGCACCATTTATAAAATATTTTCTGTGTTGCTGGAAACTGGGGATTTTTGGAACAAACATCGGCAGAATGATGTGCGTTAAGAGAAGGATTGGACACTTCTGTCCTAGACTAAATAAATTATTAGTTTTTTTAAATTGCTGTAACTTAAAGGGGAACTAAGAGATCTTGATAAAAATGTATTTCTTTATTAAACATCCAGTAATTTCAAGATTAAAGCCATGTGAACTGTTATTTTTTTAGGTAGTGCAGTCCAGCTTGGAGACTCTTTCTGGAGTGATGCCACCTGCCGACAGAAATGCATTTGTACCAACAGTGGTCTTCAGTGTAGCCCGGAGCCATGCAGTTATTCCCAAGCCTGTCGTCCAGCTGCCTTCCAATACTCTTGCCAGAACATTCCGCGGCAAACATGTACTGTCTCTGGTGATCCTCATTACTACACCTTTGACTATCAGGTTTTTCACTTTCAAGGGACCTGCACATACATTCTATCAGAGGTTAGTCTTTCTCCATTGTGGGTGTTGCTAAACTTCCAGAGAGCCACCATTCTGCAGATTACAGCTCTAATCCTGCTTCAGCAGACCTGTCTGGTTTTATAGTAGCCCTTATTATTTTGATTGGCTGAATCAGGTATGTTTGATGGGGTTGGATTTGAACCATCAGAAACAGGATTGGCTATGTCTACTCTATAGTGGCTTTCTGTTTATTGTTTAATAGCTATGGATCTGTCAATAACCCTTTAATCTTTGTTTAGGCTTGCAGCAATGGATTGCCATACTATCGCATTGAGGGCAAAAATGAGCATAGGGGTAGCACGCATGTGTCTTGGACACGGATGGTTAGAGTGTTTGTCTATGGTGAAATAATTGAACTGGTCAGAGATCACAACTATGAAGCAAGGGTCAGTATAAGTATTTATTTTAATTCTCTTTCAATCGCTGTCTTTTATTAAATTTTCTAATTCACTGTTTTTCTAATGTTGTTCAGATTAACGGAAGCTTTGCAGCAACACCATTCTCTCTACGCAATGGCTCCATCCAAGTCTATCAATCAGGTTTTTCTTTGGCCATCAGCACAGACTTTGGTCTGCTTGTTACATATGATGCATACAGCTACGTCAGGATCTCTGTACCATATGACTATCAGAATGCCACCTGTGGTCTGTGTGGAAACTATAACCTGCGCTCTGATGATGACTTCCGTTCACCCAGTGGGGAGATCTTGAGTTCAGATGTGGACTTTGCTAACAGTTGGAAAGTAGATAGTGACACAGACCCTGAGTGCCATAATGTCAGGTGCACAGGTCTGGCTTGTGCTGTTTGCACCACAGATGAAAGAAATCTTTACAGTGACACAAACCACTGTGGAATCCTAGGAGATGTTGCTGGTCCTTTTTCCGCTTGCCATTCTGTTCTTGCCCCACAGACGTACATGGAGAACTGTGTCTATGACCTTTGTTTGGGACAAGGGTACCAGCCAATTTTGTGCCAGGCTCTGAACGTGTATGCCACTCAGTGCCAACAACAGGGTGTACACCTTGGGCGGTGGAGGCAGCAAGGATTTTGTGGTAGGCCTCTTGCAGAGATGAATGATTTGAGTAGAACAAATCTCTGTCTACATTGAAATATTACAGAAATTGATGCATATTCTTTATTTTCTTCCTCCATTCCCAGAAATTCAGTGCCCTGAACACAGTCATTTTGAGCCTCAAGGAACAGGCTGCCCTGCAACATGCAGTAATCCATCTGCCCCAATGAACTGCCCCTTGCCAAATCAGGAAAGTTGCATCTGTGACCCTGGGTACATTCTCAGTGCTGGAGTGTGTGTGCCTCAAGCAAACTGTGGTTGCACGTTTGAGGGTTTTTATTTTGCAGAAGGACAATCGGTAGTGTTGGATGGTGACTGTGGGAGACAGTGTGTGTGCAGCAACATGTCAATGATCTGCCATCAGTATCAGTGTGGTCCAGGAGAGGTGTGTGAGGTCCATAATGGTGTAAGAGGCTGCAGACCTATTGGTTATGCTACCTGCTCAGTTGAAGACCGAGGGTCATATCACACCTTTGACGGGCACATTTTCAGATACGCTGGAGCATGTGGACTGACCCTAGCTAGAGTGATGGGTTCATCCTCTCTGCCTCACTTCGTATTGACCGTGGAGAAAGTACCCAGAGGTCTTCAAGACTTTTCCAGATTTCTGAAGTTTGAGGCAGGAGGAATCCAGGTCTCCATTGAAATGGGAGAGGGAAGCAATGTAAAGGTAATGCAAAATGCTAGCATGTGAATCTTTATGTATGAGAATGAGAGCATTGTTACATTATGTTTTAATCTGCAACATGAAAAATCTCTTCATACTTTATCTCTTCAGGTGGCTGGACAGATGGTTGGTCTACCCGTCAGTGTTGGCTCAGGTCAAATCCGCATCTATCACAGCAGTGTGAGGGGTTTTGTTTTGGAAACAAACTTTGGGGTGACAGTGAGAGCTGACTGGCCACACATTGTCCGCATCACAGTGCCAAGCACCTACAGTGGCACACTTGGAGGGCTTTGTGGAAACCTGAATGGAGATATTGCTGATGAGTTTTACACACCAGATGGTGTCCTTTTAAATGACACTCAGCTGTTTGCAGACAGTTGGCGTGATGGATCCCTATCAGCCCACTGTGAGGAGCCATTCAACAGCTGGGAGCCAGGACATTTTCAGAGCAGGAGCCAGTTCAGTGGACTGTGTGGTATCATGGCTATGCTTGATGGGCCATTTGCTGAATGCAGCAGAACATTTGATCCTCAACAGCGAATTGCAGATTGCGTTCAGTTGCTGGAGCAAACACAAGGTGCCAGAGAGGCTCTATGTGAGGCTCTGCGAGGTTATACACTGCTTTGCCAACAGAATGGAATTGCAGTAGAAGACTGGAGAAATGTCACCAACTGTGGTAAGCATCTTGTTTTGAATGTGTGAACCTAAAACTTGATTTTATGTAACTGTTATGTTAATGTTTTCTGACACTGTCTTTGTGCTTTTTTAAATTCCAGAACCCGCCTGTCCTGAAAATACCCATTATGAAGTATGTGGCACCTCCTGCCCTGCATCATGCCCCAGCCTCTCATTTCCATTTCAGTGCAGCTTGCAGTGCCAGGAGGGATGTCAGTGTAATGATGGAAATGTGTTGAATGGAGATCATTGTGTAACCCCATTGGGTTGTGGATGCCACTACTCTGGGAGGTATTATCAGGCTCGACAGAGATTCTGGCATGGTGAAGAGTGCCAGTTCTTGTGTGTTTGTGATGGAATTACTGGAAATGTCCAATGCACACCATCATCTTGCAGGGAAGACGAAGTCTGCCATGTGTTGGATGGCCAATATGGCTGCCATCCTCGTCCACAAGCACGTTGCTCTGCTTCGGGAGACCCTCATTACATGTCTTTTGATAGAACCTTCTTTGACTTCCAGGGCACATGCCGCTATGTGCTAGCCACAGTATGTAATGACACCATCGGTCTTCCACATTTCCAGGTGGATGCAAGGAATGAACCATGGCATGGACTCACAGTGGCAATTACAGTGGAAGTATTTGTCAATGTCTCTGGGCATTTGGTACACATGTCACAGGATATGAATGGTCATTCTGCTGTTGAGGTAATCAACATTGCTTTGTGTAGCCTAAGAGTTTAAAATATATGTTTATATATGTCCCATGATCTACAACAGTGGTTCTCAACCACTTTCCTGGAGTGCACACCCATTTCAGGTCTTGCAGTCTCTGCTAATGAGTCCATAATCTGAATGAAATGAACAATTCGCAGAGTTGGTTGTTCTCCAGGATTGTGGCTGAGAATGACTGATCTACAACATATACTTTAGAGAAATTTCACGTTTAGAGAAATTTTCAGAAGTGCAATATTGTATTTTGTCAGGTGGAAAACTGCCTGCTTGACTTTGAAGCTGTTTATTGACAGTATTCTGTTTTCAATCAGGTTGATGGAGAGACCAGAAACCTCCCCGTTCTGCTTGATTCTGGTCGTGTATCTGTCTACTCCAGCGGACAGTACATATATGTATCTACTGACTTTGGTTTCATTGTGAGTTATGGAGGCTCCTGGACATTGAACATTATCGTCCCACCAGAGTACAGCAATGTTACATGTGGCCTGTGTGGAAACTTTAATGGCCAGAGCAGCGATGACTTCATGACTCCTTCAGGTGATCTGGTGCGCTCTGCAGACCAGTTTGGGGCAAGTTGGAAGGTTGAAGATGGCCTGCCATGCAATGATGGCTGTGGAAACAATTGCCCATTGTGCCAAGATCAGACAACTGCCCGTTCGCTGTGTGAAATCATCAGGTCCAATGAAGGCCCATTTAGCTTCTGCCATGTTTCTGTAGACCCTCAAGCCTACTATGATGACTGTGTGTTTGATGTGTGCCTTTCTGGAAACCGTAATAATGTTCTGTGTCGCTCGATCCAAACCTACGCTAGTGCCTGTCAGGCTAACAATGCTGTTATCTACCCGTGGAGAGAAAGTGCATCCTGTGGTGAGCGAGATCATTGCTATATACAGCAGCTTATATTGTGAACAATGGTAAATTTTTATGGCATGTTTGATATTTAAACATGTTTTCTACATTCCCAGCCATGGCCTGCTCAAATAACAGTCACTATGAGTTGTGCGGAACAGACTGTGGTCATACTTGTGCCAGCAGCATTGTTGCTAGTTGTGATCACACATGCTCAGAGGGATGTTTCTGTAATGATGGATTGGCGAGGAGTGGAGGACAGTGTGTGTCAGTGGAGCAATGTGGCTGCTCGTATGATGGATTCTACATTAATGTGAGGATTGATATGTGGTTTGATAAAGTTCCATTAGATCTCATAAAATATTAAAAAGCGGAGCCTTGTATGTAGAGTATCACTTCTGTAACAACTGTCCTCAAAGGCTATCATCCCCTGTTCTCTAATCATTGTTAATTTTGTGATATGATTTCATAGGCTGGTGAGCAGTTCTGGAATCTAGAATGTTCTCAAGTCTGTGAGTGTTTTGCTCCAAATGATCTGCGCTGCTCTGCTTACTTCTGCCCACCGACTATGGAGTGTATGGTCAGAAATGGACAGCGTGGCTGTTACGGTCAGTTCAAATCTATAATGTTCCCCAAAACTTTTCTCTCAGACTTATACCAGCAAAATAATTTACTTTATCTACAAATAAATGTTGTTTTGTTTTGGGCAATGCAGCAGTTATCCATTCATATGAAGCATGGGTGGATGATTACTATTGCACTTAAGAGTGATATCAGACTTGCCATGCAATATTGTAAAACAAGCCTGTCATGTAATTTCTCTTTACAGACGAGAGTACGACATACATAACCACAACCAGAGCAAGTCTTCCCACAGGTATATACGCATATTTGGTAACACTTTATAATAACTACACACTATAAATCATTTATTAAGCATTAGCATCTAGTTAATTCATTATCTGTTAAGCGTTAACTCTACATTAATAAACGTTAGTAAGCAGTTTGTAACTGCAGCTACAAATGGTGTATTGTTGACTTATAACCACATTTATAATGAACTTAATAATTGTACTTTCGTACTTTGTAACTGGTTGATTTTTCATTACTAAATTAAGTATTGCATTATTTACAAATCATTTGTATTTAAGAGTAGTTGGAGGTTTTTAAGATCATTCAGAATGAGTTAATAAATGATTAATAAACTATTGAAATCAACAGTTATATATCTTACTATTTAGGCATATACTAATAGTAAATTTATTTATTAATAAATGCTTCATTAACTCAACTTCATGCAGTTTTGTGACCTAATTTAAAGTGAGAACTAATTGTGCTTTATAAATCCCTTAAAAATGACAATTAAAAGCCCAGTATCAAATGAACAACACATCTTTGCAAACTTATCTAAAAAGTAAAATTACTGTAAACTTTAAACATTGCTGAATAACGGGAGTGTCAAAATATGACTTCAAATTGGATAAAACAACAACAATATAATAATTTAACAATATAATAAGATGCAATGTTTAAACTGTACAGTAATTTTATTTTAGATAAGGTTGCAAAGATTTATTTTTTACTTGATACAGTTTCATTTGTGCATCTTAAAATGAATAGAAATGAATGAAAGTTATTTATGTTCTTTTTTTCCTGTTTAGAATATAACTGAGCCTTTAATTGTCATTTATAAGGGATTTATAAAGCATAAATAGTCCTCACTTAAGATTAGGTCAGAGAACTGCATGAAGTTGAGTTAACAAAGCATTTATTAACATATAATTTAACGGTTATTAATTGTTTACTAACTCATTCTGAATGATCTTAAAAAAACAACCAACTATTCCTAAATAACTGGTTTGTAAATAATGCAACACTTAATTTAGTAATAAAAAATTAATCATTAACAAAGAATGAAAATATGATTATTAAGCACACTATAAATGTGCTTATAAGCCAATAATACAGCATTTGTAACTGCATTTACACACTGCTTACTAACATTTATTAATGTAGAATTGATGCTTAACAGATAATGAATTCACTATTTGCTAATGCTTAATAGATGACTCATAGTGAAGTTATTATAAAGCGTTACCAATTATTTTTATGTAGATTTTCTTTTTTAACATTTTAAAATATTTTACAGGTGGCAAAATGTTACCTCAAGGGTCTATACATTTATGTATAACGCTATGTTTATTTGCATGGATGGTATAAAACTGACATTTGCAATTGTTCTTTTCACAATCAGCTCATGATGACAGTGAAATTACATAACGTTACATGATTGTCATTAAAATGTTTTGATTGTTGTTGTTGATGTATTAACTTGTGTTAAGTGGTTAGCTTGGTTCAAGACTTTATATGTATTTTTAAGACTTTATATATATTGCTCAATGTAAGGGTGCTAGAAAAACACAATAATTTTTGTAAGCTATAGGGATTTACATTGTAAATCTGTGTCCTAACAACATACTACGTGACGAGATTTGCAATGATTAGCAATTTGGCTGTTTGCCCAGAAATTGAAATACAGCCATTCAGAAGCACATGATATGCACTCACTCATGAAATGGTAAGGATTATAATCTAATGGATGCATATTAAACCTCTTTAACATTATTAAATGTACATGCAGAATCACTGATATGTGTTGGTTTTGAGTACAGTTCTAAAGTTCAATATTAAATGGTTTATTTTAATTTCAAGATCTGAGGTGAACTATCTGCTGCTGCTTTCATTAATACAGCAATAAATGTAATGTAAAATGGCATTCAAACTCACATTTATTAGCATTTACCACTGAATAAAACACATGATGTTTAGCTGAGGTGATCATTGTCAGTTTTTTGTTGTTCAGCTTCAAAAAATAGAAGCCGTTTCTAATATTTTAATTTGAGTTGTTGGTTAGAACAAAACCTCCTTTTAATATGGAAAACATTCCTTTTATTGCGTGCTTTTATTTAGAACATGATTTAAATAAGGCTTTAGGCTCAAGACTCGCTCCTGTTGGTTGTCAATCTGGCAACCTGCGCTTGCATTCGTTTTGATTAAAGAATGTAATACCTAGTTCAACCACTGGGTGTCAAACTTACATATTGCACCTTTAAGCATTGGCCATAATGTTAAAAATCTCTCCTTTTTAACTCTTCCTTTTTAGGGCAGAGCACTATTAACATGACCACCACCAGGCCAATCCCCCCAGGTATTTTCGAAAACATTTGTAATTTGTTTTAATATTTATTGGAAAAATAAATTTATATTATTAAATAAATGCATGCAAACATACAGTACATACAAATTGCTAAGATGGTTTCACTTTGATATAAATTTACACATTTCCACAGCTGTGTTTTATCCATTTGGTGATGGAGACTCAGTGAATATTCGTTCTGATGATGGGGGCTCGTCTGTGATCTACCTTCTGCAACAGTTCATATTTTTTGGAAAAAGATATAGTCAAATATATGTAAGTCACTATACAAAGCAAGCTTGTTCATTCGAAAATGTTTTCAACATTGTACCGATTCCTTAACAGTCTGGTAGCCTATAAGTAATTCTTAATAACTGTGACAAATCTTGCATTATTTTGAATAAGCTGTACATTATAAGTCATGTTAATCTGTTTCAGGTCAACAACAATGGAGACTTGACTTTTAATGGGCAGTTTTACAGCTATACTCCATTCAGGTTCCCAGGCTATGGTGGACAAGACCTCATTGCTCCATTCTGGACAGATTTGGATAATCGTGGGAATGGTGTGGTTTCATATCGTCAGTACACCAACGGCAGTGTGCTCACAGAGGCCACAGAAGACATTAACCAATACTTCCCTGATCTGAGCTTCTCTGCTACTTGGGTCTTTGTAGCAACATGGGACAGAGTTGCATATTTCCCTCTATCAGGAACGGTAAAAATTCTAACTCCATTCCTGTCCTTGATTCATAACCTATTAGAGAAATCGAAATGAATGAACCAAAGAAAGAATAATTGTTACATGTTCTATGATTCATGTAATTAGCAACAAGAACTGTTTTAACCGGTATTGACCGGTATTGATTTATAATTGTATTTTTCAGGAAACGTCTTTCCAAGTGGTTTTGATTTCAGATGGCCATTTCACATTTGTATTGATGAATTATGGAACAATTGCTCCAACTCAACGTACAATACAGGTGTGCTTAACATGGCAACTAAATTAAAGATAGTTATAAGACTATGTAAATAAGATACTTAAAGTGTTTTATTATAATTAATACAGGCTGGTTATGACACCATCAGCTCTAAATACCATTTCTCAATTCCTGGATCTTTCTCAAATGACATCACAAACTTGACATACAGCAGCAATGTCAATGTGCCAGGCAGATGGGCCTTCAGAACAGATCATGGATCACGGGGTTGTCAGTTTAATGGTATGTTTTTTTTTGTTTGTTTGTTTGTTTTTAACCTGCTGTGTTCCTAGACTAGGGGTGTTTACATTTTGTCTTGGAGGGTCAATTTCCTTCATACTTTGTTTATTACCCCTGCTAAAACACACCTGAACCACTTATACATAATTTTCAATGTCACTGGAAACTGACAGATATTCATGTTGGGGATTTTTGATACTAACCTCTGCAGAATGATGTGCGTTTAGAGAAGGATTGGACACTTCTGTCCTAGACTAAATAAATTATTAGTTTTTTTTAATTGCTGTAACTTAAAGGGGAACTAAGAAATCTTGATAAAAATGTATTACTTTATTAAACATCCAGTAATTTCAAGATTAAAGCCTTGTGAACTGTTATTTTTTTAGGTAGTGCAGTCCAGCTTGGAGACTCTTTCTGGAGTGATGCCACCTGCCGACAGAAATGCATTTGTACCAACAGTGGTCTTCAGTGTAGCCAGGAGCCATGCAGTTATTCCCAAGCCTGTCGTCCAGCTGCCTTCCAATACTCCTGCCAGAACATTCCGCGGCAAACATGTACCGTCTCTGGTGATCCTCACTACTACACCTTTGACTATCAGGTTTTTCACTTTCAAGGGACCTGCACATATGTTCTATCAGAGGTTAGTCTTTCTCCATTGTAGTTGTTGCTAAGCTTCTAGAGAGCCACCATTTTGCAGATTACAGCTCTAATCCTGCTTCAGCAGACCTGTCTATAGTTTTATAGTAGCCATTATTATTCTGATTGGCTGAATCAGGTGTGTTTGATGGGGTTGGATTTGAACCCTCAGAAGCATGATTGGCTATGTCTACTCTATAGTGTCTTTCTGTTTATAGTTTAATAGCTATGGATCTGTCAATAATCCTTTAATCTTTGTTTAGACTTGCAGCAATGCATTGCCATACTATCGCATTGAGGGCAAAAATGAGCATAGGGGTAGCACGCATGTGTCTTGGACACGGATGGTTAAAGTGTTTGTCTATGATGAAGTAATTGAACTGGTCAGAGATCACAACTATGAAGCAAGGGTCAGTATAAGTATTTATTTTAATTCTCTCTCAATCGCTGTCTTTCATTAAATTTTCTAATTCACTGTTTTTCTAATGTTGTTCAGATTAATGGAAGCTTTGCAGCAACACCGTTCTCTCTACGCAATGGCTCCATCCAAGTCTATCAATCAGGTTTTTCTTTGCTCATCAGCACAGACTTTGGTCTGCTTGTTACATATGATGCATTCAGCTATGTCAGGATCTCTGTACCATATGACTATCAGAATGCCACCTGTGGTCTGTGTGGAAACTATAACCTGCGCTCTGATGATGACTTCCGTTCACCCAGTGGGGAGATCTTGAGCTCAGATGTGGACTTTGCCAACAGTTGGAAAGTAGATAGTGACACAGACCCTGAGTGCCATAATGTCAGGTGCACAGGTCTGGCTTGTGCTGTTTGCACCACAGATGAAAGAAATCTTTACAGTGACACAAACCACTGTGGAATCCTAGGAGATGTTGCTGGTCCTTTTGCCGCTTGCCATTCTGTTCTTGCCCCACAGACGTACATGGAGAACTGTGTCTATGACCTTTGTTTGGGACAAGGGTACCAGCCAATTTTGTGCCAGTCTCTGAATGTGTATGCCACTCAGTGCCAACAACAGGGTGTACAGCTTGTGCGGTGGAGGCAGCAAGGATTTTGTGGTAGGCCTCTTGCAGAGATGAATGATTTGAATAGAACAAATCTCTGACTACATTGAAATATTACAGAAATTGATGCATATTCTTTATTTTCTTCCTCCATTCACAGAAATTCAGTGCCCTGAACACAGTCATTTTGAGCCTCAAGGAACAGGCTGCCCTGCAACATGCAGTAATCCATCTGCCCCAATGAACTGCCCCTTGCCAAATCAGGAAAGTTGCATCTGTGACCCTGGGTACATTCTCAGTGCTGGAGTGTGTGTGCCTCAAGCAAACTGTGGTTGCACGTTTGAGGGCTTTTATTACACTGAAGGACAATCGGTAGTGTTGGACGGTGACTGTGGGAGACGATGTGTGTGCAGCAGCATGTCAATGATCTGCTATCAGTATCAGTGTGGTCCAGGAGAGGTGTGTGAGGTCCATAATGGTGTAAGAGGCTGCAGACCTATTGGTTATGCAACCTGCTCAGTTGAAGACCGAGGGTCATATCACACCTTTGATGGGCACATTTTCAGATACGCTGGAGCATGTGGACTGACCCTAGCTAGAGTGATGGGGCCATCCTCTCTGCCTCACTTTGTATTTACCGTGGAGAAAGTACCCAGAGGTCTTCATGACTTTGCCAGATTTCTGAAGTTCGAGGCAGGTGGGATCCAGGTCTCCATTGAAATGGGAGAGGGAAGCAATGTAAAGGTAATGCAAAATGCTAGCATGTGAATCTTTATGTATGAAAATGAGAGCATTGTTGCATTATGTTTTAATCTGTCTGCAACATGAAAAAGTCTCTTCATACTTTATCTCTTCAGGTGGATGGACAGATGGTTGGTCTACCCGTCAGTGTTGGCTCAGGTCAAATCCACATCTATCACAGTAGTGTGAGGGGTTTTGTTTTGGAAACAAACTTTGGGGTGACAGTGAGAGCTGACTGGCCACACATTGTCCGCATCACTGCACCAAGCACCTACAGTGGCACACTTGGAGGGCTTTGTGGAAACCTGAATGGAGATATTGCTGATGAGTTTTACACACCAGATGGTGTCCTTTTAAATGACACTCAGCTGTTTGCAGACAGTTGGCGTGATGGATCCCTATCAACCCACTGTGAGGACCCATATGACAGCTGGGAGCCAGGACATTTTCAGAGCAGGAGCCAGTTTAGTGAACTGTGTGGTATCATGGCTATGCTTGATGGACCATTTGCTGAGTGCAGCAGGACTTTTGATCCTCAACAGCGAATTGCAGATTGCGTTCAGTTGCTGGAGCAAACACAAGGTGCCAGAGAGGCTCTATGTGAGGCTCTGCGAGGTTACACACTGCTTTGCCAACAGAATGGAATTGCAGTAGAAGACTGGAGAAATGTCACCAACTGTGGTAAGCGTATTCTTTTAGGATATGCTGACGAAAACTTGATTTCATGTAACTGTAATGTTAATGTTTTTTGACACTGTCTTTGTGCTTTTTTTAAATTCCAGAACCCGCCTGTCCTGAAAATACCCATTATGAAGTATGTGGCACCTCCTGCCCTGCATCATGCCCCAGCCTCTCATTTCCATTTCAGTGCAGCTTGCAGTGCCAGGAGGGATGTCAGTGTAATAACGGAAATGTGTTGAATGGAGATCATTGTGTACCCCCGTTGGGTTGTGGATGCCACTACTCTGGGAGGTATTATCAGGCTGGACAGAGATTCTGGCATGGTGAAGAGTGCCAGCTTTTGTGTGTTTGTGATGGAATTACTGGAAATGTCCAATGCACACCATCATCTTGCAGGGAAGAGGAAGTCTGCCATGTGTTGGATGGCCAATATGGCTGCCATCCTCGTCCACAAGCACGTTGCTCTGCTTCGGGAGACCCTCATTACATGTCTTTTGATGGAACCTTCTTTGACTTCCAGGGCACATGCCGCTATGTGCTAGCCACAGTATGTAATGACACCATTGGTCTTCCACATTTCCAGGTGGATGCAAGGAATGAACCATGGCATGGACTCACAGTGGCAATTACAGTGGAAGTTTTTGTCAACATCTCTGGGCATTTGGTGCACATGTCACAGGATATGAATGGTCATTCTGCTGTTGAGGTAATCAAACATTGCTTTGTGTAGCCTGAAAGTTTAAAATATATGTTTATATATGTCCCATGATCTACAACAGTGGTTCTTAACCACTTCCTGGAGGACCACAAGCACTGTGAATGAAATGGACAATTTGGAGATTTGGTTGTACTCCAGGATCGTGGCTGAGAATCACTGATCTACAACATATACTTTAGAG